>NW_016911988.1:0-494 GCF_001483705.2 Eufriesea mexicana
TACATCCACACATACATCCAACCATACATACATCCACTGATACATCCAGCCATCCATACATCCCAACAGATATACATCCATACATCCATTCATCCGTTCATCCATTCATCCGTACATCCATACATTCGTACATCCATTCATTCGTTCATCCATACGTACATACATCCATACATGCATACATCCACACATACATATATACACACATCCGTACATACGTCCATCCATCTACGCATCCATAAATCTATTCATACACCATTCCATATATCCATCCAATCATAGATCCATCCATCCATACATTCATACATCCATACCTCCGCCCATCCGCACTTCCATCCATCCATTCGTCCACCCTCGATACATTCATCCATCCACAAATTATCAATCGATCCATACATCTCTGGATCCATAAATCTATCCACCATACCATCCATCCGTCCATACATCCATACATACATCAATACACCCATCCATCCATCCTTACATCCATACATCCG
>NW_016911989.1:0-862 GCF_001483705.2 Eufriesea mexicana
GGCACATTCCATATCATTGCAATGGTTATAGCACGCCAAAAGAATATTTCCTCCCTATTTATGCAAGAAAGGTAGCGCACGACAATATTATTCGAAAATACAAATAAAATTGAATTTTCCGTCCAGATTCTACAGCATTGCAATGGTTATAGCTTGCCAGTATAATCCTTCCTCCTTGTTTATGCAAGAAAGCTATCTCACCACGATTTTAGTCGAAATTGTGAATAAAATTGAACTTTCCAATCAGATTCTACAGAATTGAAATGGTTATAGCTTGCCAATATGATCTTTCCTCCTTTTTTATGCAACAAAGTTAGCTCACTACGATATTAGCCGAAAATGTCGATAAAATAAAATTTTCAAACCACATTCTATATCATTGCAATGTCTATAGCGCGCCAATAGAATCTTCCCTGCTTATATTTTCACATTATTTATGCAAGAAAGATAGCTTTCCACGATATTAGTCCAAAATGTCAATAAAATTGAATTTTCCAGCCAGATTCTATGACATTGCAATCGCTATAGCACTCCAATATGGTCTTTCCTCCTAACTTGTGCAAGGAAGATATCTCACCACGATATTAGTAGAAAATGACCATAAAATTCTATTTTCCAGCATGATTCTATAGCATTGCAATGCCTATAGCACGCCAATAGAATCTTTTCACCTTATTTATGCAAGAAAGTTAGCTTTCCACGATATTAGACGAAAATGTGTATGAAATTGAACTTACCAGCCAGATACTATCGCATTGAAAATCCTGTAGCACGACAATAGAATCTCTCATCCTTATTTATGCACGAAAGGTAGCTCACCACGATATTTGTCAGAAATGTCAATAAAATTGAATTTTCCAGC
>NW_016911990.1:0-4496 GCF_001483705.2 Eufriesea mexicana
AAAGCCAGATTCTACAGGACTGCAACGGCTGTAGCTCGCTAATGGAATCTATCCTCCTTATTTGTGCAAGGAAGTTAACTCACCACAATATTAGTCGAAAATGTCAACAAAATTGAACTTTCCAGCCAGATTCTATAGCATTGCGACGGCTATAGCACGCCAATTGAATCTTTGCTCCATTTTCATGCAAGAAAGCTAGCTCACCACGATATTTGTTGAAAATGTCAACAAAATTGAATTTTCCAGCTGGATGATATAGCAATGCAATGACTATAACACGCCAGTAGAATCTACCCTCCTTATTGACGCAATAAAGTGAGCTCACCACGATATCAGTCGTAAATGTCTACAAAATCGAACTTTCCAGCCGGATTCTATAGCATTGCGACGGCTATAGCACGCCAGTAGTATCTACCCTCCATGTTTATGCAATAAAGATAGCTCACCATGATATTGGTCGAAAATGTCAATAAATTTGAATTTTCCAGCCAGATTCTACTGCACTGCAATTGCTACAGTACGCCAAAAGGATCTGCCCTCCTTACCTATGCACGGAAGTTAGCTCACCACGATATTAGTCGAAAATGTCAATAAAATTGAACTTTCCAGCCAGATTCTATATCATTGCGACGCATTTGCAAGTGAATTGAATCTATCCTCCTTATATATCCAAGAAAGATGGCTCACCACGATGTTAGTCGAAAATGTCAATAAATTTGAACTTTCCAGCCAGATTCTATATCATTGCGACGCATTTGCAAGTGAATTGAATCTATCCTCCTTATATATCCAAGAAAGATGGCTCACCACGATGTTAGTCGAAAATGTCAATAAATTTGAACTTTCCAGCCAGATTCTATATCATTGCGACGCATTTGCAAGTGAATTGAATCTATCCTCCTTATATATCCAAGAAAGATGGCTCACCACGATGTTAGTCGAAAATGTCAATAAATTTGAACTTTCCAGCCAGATTCTATATCATTGCGACGCATTTGCAAGTGAATTGAATCTATCCTCCTTATATATCCAAGAAAGATGGCTCACCACGATGTTAGTCGAAAATGTCAATAAATTTGAACTTTCCAGCCAGATTCTATATCATTGCGACGCATTTGCAAGTGAATTGAATCTATCCTCCTTATATATCCAAGAAAGATGGCTCACCACGATGTTAGTCGAAAATGTCAATAAATTTGAACTTTCCAGCCAGATTCTATATCATTGCGACGCATTTGCAAGTGAATTGAATCTATCCTCCTTATATATCCAAGAAAGATGGCTCACCACGATGTTAGTCGAAAATGTCAATAAATTTGAACTTTCCAGCCAGATTCTATATCATTGCGACGCATTTGCAAGTGAATTGAATCTATCCTCCTTATATATCCAAGAAAGATGGCTCACCACGATGTTAGTCGAAAATGTCAATAAATTTGAACTTTCCAGCCAGATTCTATATCATTGCGACGCATTTGCAAGTGAATTGAATCTATCCTCCTTATATATCCAAGAAAGATGGCTCACCACGATGTTAGTCGAAAATGTCAATAAATTTGAACTTTCCAGCCAGATTCTATATCATTGCGACGCATTTGCAAGTGAATTGAATCTATCCTCCTTATATATCCAAGAAAGATGGCTCACCACGATGTTAGTCGAAAATGTCAATAAATTTGAACTTTCCAGCCAGATTCTATATCATTGCGACGCATTTGCAAGTGAATTGAATCTATCCTCCTTATATATCCAAGAAAGATGGCTCACCACGATGTTAGTCGAAAATGTCAATAAATTTGAACTTTCCAGCCAGATTCTATATCATTGCGACGCATTTGCAAGTGAATTGAATCTATCCTCCTTATATATCCAAGAAAGATGGCTCACCACGATGTTAGTCGAAAATGTCAATAAATTTGAACTTTCCAGCCAGATTCTATATCATTGCGACGCATTTGCAAGTGAATTGAATCTATCCTCCTTATATATCCAAGAAAGATGGCTCACCACGATGTTAGTCGAAAATGTCAATAAATTTGAACTTTCCAGCCAGATTCTATATCATTGCGACGCATTTGCAAGTGAATTGAATCTATCCTCCTTATATATCCAAGAAAGATGGCTCACCACGATGTTAGTCGAAAATGTCAATAAATTTGAACTTTCCAGCCAGATTCTATATCATTGCGACGCATTTGCAAGTGAATTGAATCTATCCTCCTTATATATCCAAGAAAGATGGCTCACCACGATGTTAGTCGAAAATGTCAATAAATTTGAACTTTCCAGCCAGATTCTATATCATTGCGACGCATTTGCAAGTGAATTGAATCTATCCTCCTTATATATCCAAGAAAGATGGCTCACCACGATGTTAGTCGAAAATGTCAATAAATTTGAACTTTCCAGCCAGATTCTATATCATTGCGACGCATTTGCAAGTGAATTGAATCTATCCTCCTTATATATCCAAGAAAGATGGCTCACCACGATGTTAGTCGAAAATGTCAATAAATTTGAACTTTCCAGCCAGATTCTATATCATTGCGACGCATTTGCAAGTGAATTGAATCTATCCTCCTTATATATCCAAGAAAGATGGCTCACCACGATGTTAGTCGAAAATGTCAATAAATTTGAACTTTCCAGCCAGATTCTATATCATTGCGACGCATTTGCAAGTGAATTGAATCTATCCTCCTTATATATCCAAGAAAGATGGCTCACCACGATGTTAGTCGAAAATGTCAATAAATTTGAACTTTCCAGCCAGATTCTATATCATTGCGACGCATTTGCAAGTGAATTGAATCTATCCTCCTTATATATCCAAGAAAGATGGCTCACCACGATGTTAGTCGAAAATGTCAATAAATTTGAACTTTCCAGCCAGATTCTATATCATTGCGACGCATTTGCAAGTGAATTGAATCTATCCTCCTTATATATCCAAGAAAGATGGCTCACCACGATGTTAGTCGAAAATGTCAATAAATTTGAACTTTCCAGCCAGATTCTATATCATTGCGACGCATTTGCAAGTGAATTGAATCTATCCTCCTTATATATCCAAGAAAGATGGCTCACCACGATGTTAGTCGAAAATGTCAATAAATTTGAACTTTCCAGCCAGATTCTATATCATTGCGACGCATTTGCAAGTGAATTGAATCTATCCTCCTTATATATCCAAGAAAGATGGCTCACCACGATGTTAGTCGAAAATGTCAATAAATTTGAACTTTCCAGCCAGATTCTATATCATTGCGACGCATTTGCAAGTGAATTGAATCTATCCTCCTTATATATCCAAGAAAGATGGCTCACCACGATGTTAGTCGAAAATGTCAATAAATTTGAACTTTCCAGCCAGATTCTATATCATTGCGACGCATTTGCAAGTGAATTGAATCTATCCTCCTTATATATCCAAGAAAGATGGCTCACCACGATGTTAGTCGAAAATGTCAATAAATTTGAACTTTCCAGCCAGATTCTATATCATTGCGACGCATTTGCAAGTGAATTGAATCTATCCTCCTTATATATCCAAGAAAGATGGCTCACCACGATGTTAGTCGAAAATGTCAATAAATTTGAACTTTCCAGCCAGATTCTATATCATTGCGACGCATTTGCAAGTGAATTGAATCTATCCTCCTTATATATCCAAGAAAGATGGCTCACCACGATGTTAGTCGAAAATGTCAATAAATTTGAACTTTCCAGCCAGATTCTATATCATTGCGACGCATTTGCAAGTGAATTGAATCTATCCTCCTTATATATCCAAGAAAGATGGCTCACCACGATGTTAGTCGAAAATGTCAATAAATTTGAACTTTCCAGCCAGATTCTATATCATTGCGACGCATTTGCAAGTGAATTGAATCTATCCTCCTTATATATCCAAGAAAGATGGCTCACCACGATGTTAGTCGAAAATGTCAATAAATTTGAACTTTCCAGCCAGATTCTATATCATTGCGACGCATTTGCAAGTGAATTGAATCTATCCTCCTTATATATCCAAGAAAGATGGCTCACCACGATGTTAGTCGAAAATGTCAATAAATTTGAACTTTCCAGCCAGATTCTATATCATTGCGACGCATTTGCAAGTGAATTGAATCTATCCTCCTTATATATCCAAGAAAGATGGCTCACCACGATGTTAGTCGAAAATGTCAATAAAATTGAATTTTCCAGGCATATTCTATAGCATTGCGACGGATATAGCACGCCAATCGAATCCTTCCTCCTTATTTATGAAAGAAAGGGAGCTCACCATGATATTAGTCGAAAATATCATTAAATTTGTATTTTCCAAACACATTCAGTATCACTGCAATGGCTATAGCACGCCAATAAAATCTTTCCACCTCGTTTATGCAAGAAAGTTGGCTCAACACGATATTAGTCGATAATGTCAACAAAATTGAACTTTCCAGCCAGATCCTATATCATTGCGGCTTCTATAGCACGCCAATTGGATC
>NW_016911991.1:0-662 GCF_001483705.2 Eufriesea mexicana
GCCAAACGTAACACAACAGAACGTACCTAACACAACCTAACGAGCCTGCAACATTATTCCTGACCCCTAAGAGCAAAGCAGAATACATTGAGACACTGCACAGCGCAGGAATCGGCCGAACAGCAGTGTATAGTATAAAAGTATAAGCTATCCCGTCCTAACCCAACAAAACGTACCATGACCAATGCCACCTATCTCAGGCAAACATGCCGAGACCAATACTGCTGACCTCCACATAGCCAAGCAGAATATGCTAGAGCACAGCAGAGCGCAGAAGAGCAGAAGACCACCGAATAGCTGTGTACTGCACAAAAGTCAAAGCAATCCTAACCAGAATTAACATAACCGAGCATAACAGAACGTAACATAACAAACAAACGTGCCACAGCCGCTAATGCTGGCCTCCCGAGAAGCATGCAGATGCTAGCAGAGCAATCCAGAGCGCGGATACCAAAGGGATAGCAGTGTGCGGCACAAGAGTCTAAGCTAGCCTATCCCAAAATAACCAAACGTAACATAACCAAACGCTACCTAAAACCTAACTCGGTCTAACGTGCCGAGACCAAAATTGCTGCTCCCCCCAGAGCCAAGCAGAACAGATTAGTGTAAGGTAGAGCGCAGAAACCCATAGGATCGCAGTGCAGAGAACAATAGTCCGAGCT
>NW_016911992.1:0-12099 GCF_001483705.2 Eufriesea mexicana
AACGTAACTTAACCTAACCTAACCGACGGTAACACAGCTCCACCTAACGTGCCGCGACCACAACCCCTGTTGACCACGGAGACAGGCAGATTGTGATAGCGCAACGTAGAGCGCAGAAGTTCATGGAATTGCATTGTCTAGCTCCAAAGTCAGCGCTATTCCAAACTGAACCGACGTAGGGTAACATAGCCAAGCGTAATGTAACTCAACCTGCCGTTCCGCGACCACCATTGCTGGCACACTCAGGGCCGTGCAAAACACATCAGACGAGAGTAAGGTACAGAAATCCGAAAAATCGCTGTGTATGGCGGAAAAGTCAAAGATGTCCAAACCTAACCCATGCAAACGTATGCGAACCAAACGTAATCTAGTTCAGCTTAACATGCCGCGGCCACTGTTTCTAGCCTCGCCAGAGCGAAGTAGAGCATGTTAGAGCACAGAAGAGCGCAGAAATCCATCGAGTGGCAGTTTATTGCACAAAAGTCGAAGCTATGCTCTCCTAGCCTTACCAAACGCAGCATAACTAAGCGTAACGTATCCAAATGTGGGGTGTCACGACCATCATTGCTGGCCACACCAGAGCCAAGCAGAGTGTATCAGAGCAGAGTAGCATGCTGAAATAGGCCGAATAGCAGTGTACAGCACAAAAGTCAAAGCCATCCCAACCGCACGTAGCCAAACCTTGTGTAACCATGCGTAGCATGACAAAGCCAAACATGCAGCAACCTCAATTCCTGGCCTCCGCCGAAACAGGGAGAACATATTAGATAAAAGTGGAGCACAGAAATCAATAGAATCGCAGTGAATAGCAAAAAGGTCAAAGCTATCCAAACCTAACCCGTGCCAACATAACATAACCGAAAGTAACATAACTCAACCTAAGGTGGAGCGGCCGCTATTTCTGGCCTCCCCAGAGCAATGCTGGGCATATTACAGCACAGCGGAGAGCAGAAATCCACGGAAGAACGGTGCGCAGCACGAAGGTCACTGCCGTCCCAACCAATCTTCACCCAACCTAACCCAATCAAACGTAACCTAACGCAACCTATAGTGTAGCGACGGCCATTGCTGGCCTCCCGACAGTCGAGCAGAGTATAGTAGAGCAATGTAAGGCGCAGAAATCAGCCGAAGTGCAGTGTACAGCACAAAAGTCTAAACTGCCCTATCCTTACCTAACCAAACGGAACATAACACAGACTAACGTGTCTAGACCACTATTGCTCGCCTCCCCATCGTCGAGCAGAACATATTAGAGGAGAGTGGAGCGCAGACTTCCACTAATCGTTAGTTTGTAGCACAAAAGTCAAAGACATCCTAATCTAGCCCAAACAAATCTAACCGATCCAAAGGTAACATAGCTGAACCTAACGCGCCGAGACCAATATTGCTGCCCTCCTCGGAGCGAAGCAGAACATACTAGAGGAGTGTAGAGCGCTGAAACCCATAGAATCGCAGTGCATATCACGGTAGTCGAAGCTACCACATCCTAATGTAGCCAAACGTAACGTAGTCGAACTTATCCTAGACATAACAAACGTGCCGAGACGACTATTTGTTGCCCCTACAGATACAAGCATAATATTCTAGAGCAATGCAGAGCGCAGTAATACACCGCATTGCAGTGTATAGCATAAAAGTCAAAGATACCCTAACCTAATCCAAGCTAACATAACCTATCCTGACATAGAAGAACTCAACCTAACGTGCCACGACCACTATTGCTGGCATCCGAGGAGACGAGCAGAGTATAGTCGAGCAGTATACAGCGCAGAAATGCACCGAATGGAAGTGTACAGCATAGAAGTCGAAGCTGCCTTCTCCTAACCTAGTCAAACGAAACTTAAATGTACACAACGTACCTCAGCCTAATGTGCCGAGACGCACTACAGCTGGCATCCACTAATCCAAGCAGGATACGCTAGAGCTCACTAGAGCGTAGAAATCCACCGCGTAGCAGTTTATAGCACAAAAGTCCAATCCATCCTAACCGAAATTATCCTAAGCCAAGCAAACGAAGCGTAGCGTAGCTGAACCGAACGTGCAATGACCAGAGTTGATGTCCTCCCCAAGCTAAGCAGAGCATATTGGAGCACGGTAGAGAGCAAAAATCTACTGAATAGCAGTGTACAGCGCAGAAGTCGAAGCTACGCTATCCTAACATAACCACACCTTACAGACCATACGTGGCATAGAAAAGCCTAACGTGCTGCGACCCCCATTCCTGGCAACCCTGGAGGCAAGTAGTGCGTGATAGGGCACATTGTAGCGTAGAAACCCATAGAAGAGCAGTGTGTAGAGCAGAAGTCAAAGCTATGCCAGCAGAACGCAGCATAACCTAATACGACTGAACGGAACCGAACTCAACGTAACGTGTCGCGACCACCATTCCTGGCGTCACCGGATACAAACAGAGTGTGATGACGCGCAGTAGAGCACCGAAGTCCATAGATTTGCAGCGCGCAGCACAAAAGTCAACGCAATCCCAGCCTAACCTAACGTAACGTAACCTAACCAAACGAAATCGAACCCAACCTAGCGTACCGAGAGCACTACTGCAGGCCTCCCCATAGCCAAACGGAGTATACCAGTGAGCAGTAGGGCGCAGAAGTCCACCGAATTGCAATGTATAGCACAAAGGTCAAAGCCACCCTAACCAAACCTAGCCTAGCCAGACGTAACCAAACGTAACCTAAATCAACCAAACGTGCCACGACCAATACTGCTGGCATCCCCACAGACAAGCAGAGACTATCAGAGCAGTGAAGAGCGCAGGACTCGACCGAATAGCTGCGTATAGCACAAAAGTGAAAGCCATCCTAACCGAACGTAACCTAACCTAACCTAACCGAAGGTAACCGAACTCAACCTACCGGGTTGGGTCATGTTACGTTTGGCTGTGTTACGCTTGGTTACGTGAGGCCATGGTAGATTTGACTTTTCTGCTGTGCACTGCTATTCGGTGGAACTCTGCGCCCTGCTGTGACCAAGTTTTCCCTGCCTTGCTCTGGGAATTCCAGAAATAGTGGCCGCGGCGCGTTATGATGGAATATGGGTACGTATGCCTATGTAACGTTTGGTTAGGTTAGGATAGGAAAGCTTTGACGTTTGTGCTATACGCCGCCATCCGGTGGACTCCTGCGCTCTTCATTGCTCCATCATGCTCTGCTTGGCTCTGGTGCGGACAGCAGTACTAGTCTCGTCACCTTACGTTCCGTTAGGCTGCGTTCGGTTGGCTTGGGTTAGGACACGTTGGGTTAGGATATCTTCCACTCTTGCGCTGTAAACTGCAATAGGGTGGACTAATGCGCTCTACTGCGCTCAAGTATATTCTGCTCGGCTCTGGCGAGGCTAGCAATAGTAGTCTCGGCTGGTTAGGTTGAGTCAAGCTACGATCGTCTGTTTTAGGTGTGGCTATGTTAGACCTCCCCATAGCCAAACGGAGTATACCAGTGAGCAGTAGGGCGCAGAAGTCCACCGAATTGCAATGTATAGCACAAAGGTCAAAGCCACCCTAACCAAACCTAGCCTAGCCAGACGTAACCAAACGTAACCTAAATCAACCAAACGTGCCACGACCAATACTGCTGGCATCCCCACAGACAAGCAGAGACTATCAGAGCAGTGAAGAGCGCAGGACTCGACCGAATAGCTGCGTATAGCACAAAAGTGAAAGCCATCCTAACCGAACGTAACCTAACCTAACCTAACCGAAGGTAACCGAACTCAACCTACCGGGTTGGGTCATGTTACGTTTGGCTGTGTTACGCTTGGTTACGTGAGGCCATGGTAGATTTGACTTTTCTGCTGTGCACTGCTATTCGGTGGAACTCTGCGCCCTGCTGTGACCAAGTTTTCCCTGCCTTGCTCTGGGAATTCCAGAAATAGTGGCCGCGGCGCGTTATGATGGAATATGGGTACGTATGCCTATGTATCGTTTGGTTAGGTTAGGATAGGAAAGCTTTGACGTTTGCGCTATACGCCGCCATCCGGTGGACTCCTGCGCTCTTCATTGCTCCATCATGCTCTGCTTGGCTCTGGTGCGGACAGCAGTACTAGTCTCGTCACCTTACGTTCCGTTAGGCTGCGTTCGGTTGGCTTGGGTTAGGACACGTTGGGTTAGGATATCTTCCACTCTTGCGCTGTAAACTGCAATAGGGTGGACTAATGCGCTCTACTGCGCTCTAGTATATTCTGCTCGGCTCTGGCGAGGCTAGCAATAGTAGTCTCGGCTGGTTAGGTTGAGTCAAGCTACGATCGTCTGTTTTAGGTGTGGCTATGTTAGGTTAGGTTAACTGCGACTGTTGTGCTATGCACTGCGATTCTAAGGAATTGTGCTATCTACTCTCCTGCAATATGATCTACTCAGCTCTGGAGAGGCCAGCAATAGTGGACTCTGCACGCTAGGTTGAGTTATGCTACGTTTGGTGAGGTTAATTTAGTTTGGGTTACGTTCGGATATCTTTGACATACGTGCTCAACATTGACATCCTATGAAATTCTGTGCTGTACTGTGCTCTACCATATTCTGCTTGTCTCTGGGTAAGCCAGCAATAGTGGTCGCGGCACGTTGGGTTCAGTTACTCTACGTTTGGCTATGTTCGGTTAGGTCAGGTTAGGAGAGGATATCTTTTACTGTAGTACAGTACATTGCAATTTGGTGACCTTTAGCGCTCTACTGTGCCCTAGTATACTCCACTCGACTCTGAGGATGCCAGCATTTGTATAGATGGCACGACAGTTTGTGTTAGGTCACGTTTGGTTATGTTCCGGGTGGTTAGGTTAGCTTAGTGTACCTTTGTGTTTTATGCTATACAACGCTATTCGGAGGACTTCAGTGCTTTACGTTGGTCTACTGAACTCTGTTCGGCACTCTGTAGGTCATTAATATTGGTCTAGGCCCGATAGGTTGAGTTAGGCTGCGTTAAGAGCGGTTATGTTAGTTTAGGTAAGGTATAGGTTGCTTTGACCTTCGCGGCTGAGACTGCTTTTCTGCGGATTTCTGCGTCCCACTGTGCTCAAATATGCACTTCTTCGCGCTGCGCAGGTCGGAAATAGTGCTCTCGGCGTGTTAGGTTGAAGTATGCTACGTTTAGTTAGGTTACGTTCGGTTTGGATGGGATAGGGTATCTTTGACTTTTGTGCTATATATTGCTGTTCGGTGTATTCCTGCGCTCTTCATCGCTTCACTATACTCTGTGCGACTCTGGGGAAACCAGCAATATCTGTCGTGGCACGATAGAATGCGTTAGATTATGTTCGCTGGGTTGGGTTAGGTTACGTTTGGTTAGGATAAATTTGACCTTCGTGGTATACGCTGCTTTTCGGTGGATTTCTGCACTCTACTCTGCTCTACTGTACTCTGCTCGACTCTGGTGAGTCCAGTAAGAGTAGTCTCGGCCCGTTAGCCTCAAATATGCTTCGTTTGGCTACGCTGAGATTGTTTGGGTTAGGAATGGATTGATATGACCTTCGTGGTACACACTGATATTCGGTGGATTCCTGCGCTCCAATGTGCTTTACTATACTCTGCTTGGCCATGGGAAACCCAGCAATATTGGTCTCGGCACATTAGGTTGAGTTATATTACGTTTGCTTATGTTACGTTTGGTAAGGTTAGGACAGGTTAGCTGTGACTTTTATGCTATACACTGCTCCTCGGTGTACTTCTGCGCCATACATGGTTCTACTATAATCCTCTCGTCTGTGGTGGGGTCCAGTAATTGCGGCCTCGGCAAGTTAGAGTGTGTAAAGCTATGTTTGGCTTAGTTACGTTAGTCTGGGTTAGGTTTGGGTGTCTTCGACTTACGCGGGGTACATTGTTGTCCGGTTGATTTCTGCGCTCTACTGTGTGCTACTATATGCTGCTTGGCTATGGGGTGGTCAGCAATAGCGGTCCCGGCACGTCAGGTTGCGATAGACTACGCATGGTCGCGTTACATTTGGTTAGTCTGGGATAGGTTATCGCAGACTTTTGTGCCATACACCACATTTCGGTGGACTTCTGCACTCTACTTTTCTCTCCTATACTCTGTTCGACTTTGGGGAGGACAGTAATAGTTGTCCCGAAGCGCCAGGTTGAGTTAGCCTACGTTTGGCTATGACATGTTTGTTTGGGTTGGGGTTGGGTCGCTTGGACTTTCGTTGTGTAAACTGTTGTTCGGTGGGTTTGTGCGCTCTACTGTGCTCTAGTACGTTCTACTTTGCTCTGCGGAGACTAGCAATGGTGCTCTCGGAGCGTCAGTATGAGATATATAACGTTTGGCTATGTTACGTTTGGTTATGTTAGGAAAGGGTAGCTCTGACTCTTGTGCTGTACACGGCTGTTCAGTGGATTCTTGTGCTCTACATTGCTGTACTATACGCTGCTAAATCCTGGTGAGGCCCGCCATTGTGGTCGCGGCACGTAACGTTGGGTTTGGCTACGCTAGGTTAGGTTATGTTAGTTTTTGTTGGTTTTGGATACCTTTGACTTTTCTGCTCTACACTGCGATTATATGGATTTGTACGCCCTACTCTCCTCTAATATGTTCTCCTTGGTTCTGGGGAGGCCAACAATGGTGGTAGCGGCACGTTTGGTTGAGCTTGGTTATGCTTGGTATTGTTACCATTTGTTACGTTAGGACATGGCACCTGTGACTTTTGCGACACATACTGCTTTTCGGTGTATTTCTCCGCTCTACTGTGCTCCGATATGCTCTGCTCTTCTCTGGGGGGGGGGCAGAAATAGTGGCCGCGGCATGTTAGGTTGAGATAGGTTACGTTCTCTTAGCTTATGTTAGCATTGGTAAGTTTCGGATGGCTCCGATTTTTCTGCTGTGCACAGCGATTCTATGGATATCTTCGCCCTACTCGCCTCTAATATGTTCTGCATGACACAGGGAGGCCAGCAATATTGCTCTCGGCACGTTTGGTTGAGTTATGCTACGTTTGGTTATGCTACCTTAGCTTTGGCTAGGCCTGGGTTACTTCGACTTCCTGGTATAGATTGCTCTTCGGCGGATTTCTGCGCTTAACTGTGCTCTAGTATGCTTTGCTTGACACTGTTGAGGCCACCAACAGTGTTCTCGGCACGTTATGTTGAGATAGATACCGCTTGGTTATGTTACGTTTGGAATGGTCAGGATAGGACAGCTTTGTCCTTTATGCTACACACCGCTATCCGATGGATTTCTGCGCTCTGCTGTGCTCCAGTATATTCTGCTTGTCTCTGGGGAGGCCAGCACTATTGGTCTCAGCTAGTTAGTCTGAGATATGTTGCGCTTGGTTATGTTACGTATGGTTGTGTTAGGAGATGATAGCTTTGACATTTGTGCTGTACACAAGTAATCGGTGGATTTCTGCGCTCCACCTTTATCTAATATTATCTGCTTTGTCCTGGAGAGTCTAGCAATAGCGATCTCGGCAAGATAGGTAGAGCCATGCTACGTTTGGTCAAGTTAGGTTAGGTTGGGGTGGGGTGGATAGCTTCGACTTTTGTGCTACGCACTGCTTTTCGCTGGATATCTGCGCTGTACTGTGACCTAATACCTTCTGCTCTGCTCTGGGGTGGCCAGAAATGGCGGCCGCGGCAAGTTTGGTTATGTTAATGAACTCTCGCCTAGGTCAGGTTCGTTTGAGTTAGGCTAGGGTATCATAGACTTTTGTGTTACGCACTGCCATCCTATGGACTTCGGCGCTCTACTCTCCTCTAATATGTCCTGATTTCGTCTGGGGAGGTCAGCAATAGTTGTCTAAGCACAATAGGATAACTTAGGTTACGCTTGGTTTTTTCATGTTTGGTTAGGTTAGGCTAGGATATCTTTGACTTCTGCACTGTAAACTACAATGATGTGGACTACTTCGTTCTACTTTGCTCTACTATACTTTGCTCTACCCTGGCGAGGCCAACAATGGCTTTCGTGGCACGATAGTTTGAGTTACATTACGTTCGTCAGGTTATGTTAGGTTACGTTTGGTTATGATTGGGTAGACTTCCGTGTTGTACACTGATATTCGGTGGTTTTGTGCGCTCTACTGTCCTCTAATATGTTCTGCTGTGCTCTGGGGAGACCAGCAATAGAGGACACGGGTCGTTAATTTAGTTACTCCACGTTAGGCAACGTTTGTTCTGGACCGGTTACGCTAAGTAATCCTTGACGTTTTTGCTCTACACTGCTACTGGGCGATTTTCTGCGCTCTACCGTGCTCTGGTATATTCTGCTTGGCTTTGTGTATTCAGCAACAGAGGTCTCGCCACGTTAGGATGAGATTGATTACGTTTGGCTGTGTCAGGTTTGTTTGGGTTAGGTTAGGATAGCTTTGACAAATGCGCTCAACACTGATATCCTACGGACATCTGTGCTCTACTGTGCTCTATCGTACTATGCTTGTCTCTGGGGAAGCCAGCAATAGTGGCCGCGGCACTTTAGGTTTAGTTACTCCATGTTCGGATAGGTTAAGTTAGGGTGTCTCTGACTTTTGTGCTATACATTGCTATTTGTTGGCTCTCTGCGGTTAACTCTGCTGTAGAACACTCTGCTCCACTCTGGGGAGGCCAGCAATAGAGGTCAAGGGACGATAGGTTGCGCTGGGTTACGTTTGGATTGGTTTGGATAGGACAGGTTTGGTTAGGATATCTCCTACTTTTCAGCTTTACACTACAATGCGGCGGATTTCTGCGGCCTACTGTGCTCTAGAATACCCTGCTTGGCTTTGGGGAGGTCAGCAATAGAGGTTTCGGCGCGTTTGGTTTATGTAAGTTACGTTCCCTTGTGCTATGTTAGGCTAGGTTAGGACAGGATGGCCTTGCCTTTTGTGCTGTACGCTACTTTTCGGTGGATTTCTGCGCTCTACTGTGATCTAATTTTGCCAGCTTTGTTCTGGGAATTCCTGAAATGGTGTCCGCGGCGCGTTACCTTGGGTTAGCTTACGTATGGTTCGGTTAGGTTTGTTTGCGTGTGGTTGGAATATCTTTGACTTTCGTACTCTACACAGCCTTCCTATGTTCCTCTGCGTTCTACTATCCTTTAGTGTGCCCTGATTGGCGATGGGGAGGCCAGAAATGGTGGGCCCGACACGTTAAGTTGTGGTGCTTCGCGTTTGCATGTGTTAGGTTAGGTCAGTTTAGGTAGTGATATACCATATTTTCCACGCTTGCACTTCAATGCGGCGGATTTCTGCGCTCTACAGTGCTATAATACGCTTCGCTTGACGCTGGCGATGCCAGCAATACTGGCTCCGGCACGTTACATTTAGTTAAGTTTCTTTCCGTTACGTTAAGGTTGGTTAAGTTAGGAAAGGGTAGCATCAACTTTTGTGCTGTGCACTGCCAATCGTTGGATTTCTGCTGTCTACTGTGCTCTAATACGTTCTGCATGTCTCTGTGGAGGGCAGCAATAACGTTCGTGGCATGTTTGGTTGAGATATGTTACGTTTGGCTATGCTAGGTTAGTCTGAGTTAGTTTAGGATACCTTTGGCTTTTCTGCTGTACGTTGCCATTCTATGGCTTTCGGAGCTCTACTTTCCACGAATATGCTCAGCTTGGCTCTAGCACGGCCAACAATAGCGGCCGCGGCACGTTCAGTTTTGATATGCTACGTTTGGTTAGGACACGTTGCCTTTGTTATGCTTGGCCAGATACGTCTTTCGTGGTGTACACCGTTATTCGGTGGATTTCCGCGCACTACTGTGCCCTAATATACTTTGCTCGGAGTTGGGATGGCCGGGAATAGCGGTCGCCGCACCTTAAGTCCAGTCTGCCTACATTTGGTTCGGTTGGGTTAGATTAGGTTAGTTTAGGATAACTCCGACTTTTGTGCTGTACACTGTAGATTGGGTGCTTTCTGCGCTCCAGTGTGCTGTAGTATATTCTGCTTTTCTCTTTGGAGGCCACCAGTAGTGGCCTCGGCACGGTAGGTTGATTTAGGTTACGTTCGGTTATGTTAAGTGTGGTCATGGTAGGATACTGTAGCCTCGACTATTGTGCTATGCGCTGCGACTCTATGCATTTCTGCGCACTGCTCTCCTCTATAATGTTCTGCTTAGCTGGGGGGAGGCAAGAAATTGTGGTCTCGCCACGTTGGGACGAGTCAGGTCACGTTTGGTTTCGTTACGTTTGGTGAGGTTGTGAATGTTAGCTTTCACTTTTGTGCTACACGATGCTACTCGGTGGGCTTCTGCGCTCCACTGTGATCTAATATTCTCTGCTTTGCTCTGGGGAGGCTAGAAATGGTGGCCGCTGCGCGTTAGATTGAGATAGTCTAAGATTGGTTATGCCAGGTTTGGTTATGTTGGTGTAGGATAACTTTGACTTTTGTGCTAAACACTGCTATACGGTGTATTCCTGCGCTCCACATAGATCTACTATACTATGCTCCATTGCAGGGAGACTAGGAATAGCGGTCGTGGCACGATATTTGGGCTATGTACATCGCTGAAATCCAATGAGCAGCAGTGTGGAGCGTAAAAGTCAATGCTATCCTATCATAACCTAACCAAGCCAGACATAACCAAACGTAATATAACACAACCTTACGTGACAATACCAATATTGCTGTCATCCCAGAAGCAAGCAGAACATACTAGAGCATAGAAGACCGCGGAGATCCACATAATTGCAGTGCATAGCACAAAAGTAATAGCTAAACCGTCCAAGCCTAACCTAACGTTACCTAACCGAGAGTAACTTGACAAAGCCTGACGTGCCGCGACCACAGCTGCTGGGATCCCAAAAGCCAAGCTGGGTACGTTAGAGGAGCGTAGAGCGCAGAAGTCCATAGAGTGGCAACGTTTAGATGAAAAGTCAAGGCTATCCTGTCCTAACCCAGACAAACGTAACCTATCCAAGCGTAACATATCTCAACCGGACGTCCCGAGACCACTATAGCTAACCTCCCCGGAGCCATGCAGAATATATTAGAACACAGTAGGGCGCAGTAATCCACCGCACCGCAGTGTACAGCACAAATGTCAAAGACAATCTATCCCAACCTTTCCAAACATAACCTAACCGAACGTAGACTAACTAAGCATAACGTGCCGCGACCACTATAGCTTGCCTCCTGGGAGACCAGCAGGGTATAGTGGATCAACGTAGAGCGCAGGAATCCATCGAATTGCAGTGCACAGCGCAAAAGACAGAGACAAGCTGACCAAACCTAGACTAACATGGCCTAGCCAAACATAGCTTGACACAAACGAACGAGCCACGACCGCTATTGCGGGCCACGCCAGAGGCAAGCAGATGCTTGTAGTGCAATGCAGAGGGCTGATATCGACCGAACAGCAGTGTATAGAACAACAGTCAAAGCTATCCTAACCAAACCTATCCTAACCTAGCCAGTCCAAACGTAACAGATCTCAACCAAGCGTGCCACGAACATCACTGCTGGCCTCCCCAGAGGCAAGCAGAACATATTAGTGCACAATAGAGCTAAGAAGTCCAACGAACAGCAATGCATAGCGCAAAAGTTAAAGCTACCCTGTCCTAACCTTACCAAACATAACATATCCGAACGTAAAGGAACACAACCTGGGGTGCTGCGACCGCTATTGCTGGCCTCGCGAGAGCCAAGCAGAGTGTAGCAGAGCAATGTATAATGCTGAAATCTACCGAATAGCAGTGTATAGCGAAAAATCACAGCTATCCCATCCAAACATTAATGAGCCCTGCCTAACCGAGCGTAACATATCCCAGCCAAACGTGCCACGACCACTATCGCTGGCCTCCCAAGGCACAAGCAAAAAAATTAAGGCCCAGTGGAACGCAGGAATCCAACGAATAGAAATGCATAGCACCAAAGTTAAAGCTATCTTAACCTAACACAACGTAACCCAAACAAACCGAACGTGCTGTAACTCAATCTAACGTGCCGCGACAGCAATTGTTGGCATCACGGGAGCCGAGCTGAGTTTAGTAGAGCAACGTGGAGCCCGGAAGCCCACCGAAGTGAAGTGTATAGCACAAATGTCTAAGCTGTCCTATCCTAACATAAACAATCGTAGCATAACCGAAAGTAACATAACAAAAAGTGACGTGTCTCAACCAATATTGCTCTCCCCCCAGTGCCAAGCAGAGCATATTAGAGCGCAGTAGAGCGCAGTAGTACACCGCATAGCAG
>NW_016911993.1:0-522 GCF_001483705.2 Eufriesea mexicana
TGTAGTAGAGCTACGCAGAGCGCAGCAATTCAAAGAATAGCAGTGCAGAGCACAAAAGTCAAATATACCCTATCCTAACCTAACCAAACGTAACATAAGCGAACGTAACGGTACTCAACCAAACGTGCCAAGGGCACAATTGCTGGCCTCCCCAGTGCCAATCAGGACATACTAGAGCACAGTGGCGCGCTGAATTCCACCGAATAGCGGTGTGCAGAACAAAATTCAAGGCTATCGTCTCCAAACGTAACCAAATGTAAACCCAAATGTAACACAAACGAACGTAACCGAACTTAATCTAACGTTCTGCGCCCAATATTGCTGGCCTCCATGTAGCCAAGCGTTTCATATTAGAGCATCGTAGAGCGCACGGATCCTGCGAAAACCAGTGTACAACACAAAAGTCAAAGCTAGCTTATCCTAACCTTACCAAACGTGACACGTGCAAGCCGAAATTATTTCAACCACACGAGGCGAGATCTGAGTTCCTGGCATCCCCAGATCCAAGCAGAAGATATCAGG
>NW_016911994.1:0-634 GCF_001483705.2 Eufriesea mexicana
CTTTGACGCTTGTGCTATACACTGCTATTTGGAGAGTTCCTGCACTGCTCGTTTCTCTACAATGCTCTACTCGTCTCTGGTGAGGCCACAACTAGTGGTCGTGCACCCCTGACGTGGTTACGTTACGTTCGGTTATATTATGTTTGTTCTGGTTAGGAGAGATAGCCGTGCACCCCTGACGTGGTTACGTTACGTTCGGTTATATTATGTTTGTTCTGGTTAGGAGAGATTAGGATTGACTTTTGTCTTATACACTGCAATTCGGTGGACACGGCGCTACTATGCTCTAATATGCTCTGCTTTGCTCTGGGGAAGACAAAAATGGTGGCCGCGGCATGTTAGGTTGTGCTCGATGACGTTTGGTTAGCTTACGTTAGCATGGGATGTATTTGGACATCCTTGATTTTGCCGCTATACACTGCGATTCTATGCACATCAGCTACTTGCTCTCGTCCGGCATGCTCTTCATGGCTCTGGGGAAGCCAGCAATGGTGGTCGCGGCACGTTTGGTTGGGATAGACTGCGTTCGGGGATGTTAAGTTTGGTTAGGCTAGGATAGGGTAGCTTTGACTTTTTCACTATACACTGCTATTCGATGGACTTCTGCGCTCTAGTGTGCTCTAATATGTTCAGC
>NW_016911995.1:0-900 GCF_001483705.2 Eufriesea mexicana
TTCGATGTATGAATGGATGGGTGGATGTATGGATGGCTGGATGTATGGATGTGTGGATGTATGATTGGATGGATGTGTGGAAAGTTGCATGTACTGATGGATGTATGTATGGATGAATGGTTTTATGCATGGATGGATGTATGGATGGATTGAGGTATGGATGGACGGATGCACGGATGTATGGATGTATGGATGTATATATGTATGTCTGTATGGATGTATGGACGTATGGGTGTATGGATGGATGGATGTATGGGTGGATGGATGGATGGATTGGTGGATGGATGTACGGATAGATATATGTACGGACGTATGAATGTATGGATCTATGGATGTGTGCATGGATGAATGGCTAGGTGGATGGACGGAAGCATGAATGAATGGATGGGTGGATGAACGGATGCGTGGATGGGTGGAAGGGTGTATGGGTGTATGGATGGATGGATGGATGTATGGGTGGATGGATGTATGGATGTATGTATGAATGTTTGTATGGTTGTATGTATGGATGTATGCATGGATGTAACTATGGAAGTATGTATGGTTGTATGCATGGATATATGTTTGGGTGTTTGTATGGATGTATGTATGGATGGATGTATGTAAGGATGTATGTATGGATGTATGTATGGTTGAATGTATGGGCGTATGTATGGATCTGTGTATTGAAATGTGTATGGGTGCATGGAAGAATGGATGGATTGGTGGATGGGTGTATGGATGGAAGAATGTATGTATCGATGGTTTTATGGATGGGTGGATGTTTGGATGGATGGGTGTATGGAGGTATGGAAGTATGTATGGATGTATGTATGGATGGATGGCTGTATGGATGGTTGGAAGTGTGGATGGATTGATGAACGGATTGACGAATGTACGAGTGTATGGATGTATGGATGT
>NW_016911995.1:2300-5542 GCF_001483705.2 Eufriesea mexicana
GTATGTATGGTTGTATGCATGGATATATGTTTGGGTGTTTGTATGGATGTATGTATGGATGGATGTATGTAAGGATGTATGTATGGATGTATGTATGGTTGAATGTATGGGCGTATGTATGGATCTGTGTATTGAAATGTGTATGGGTGCATGGAAGAATGGATGGATTGGTGGATGGGTGTATGGATGGAAGAATGTATGGATCGATGGATTTATGGATGGGTGGGTGTTTGGATGGATGGATGTATGGAAGTATGGATGTAGGTATGGTTGTATGTATGGATGTATGTATTGATGTATGTATGGTTGTATGGATGGGTGGATGGATGGGTTGGTGGATTGATGTACGAATGGATGGATGTATGGTTCGGGTAGATGTATGGATGGGTGCACGTATGGATGGATGGCTGTATGGATGAGTGGATGTATGACTGGATTCAGGCATGGATGGACGGTTGTACGGATATATGGATATATGGATTTGAATATGTGTGGATGTATGAATGGATGGAAGTATCGATGGAAGGAAGTACGTATGGATGGATTTATGGACAAATGGATGGTGGATGTATGGATGTATGGAACGATCGATGTATGGAAGGGTGGATGTATGGGTGGATGGATGCATGGATGAATGGCAGAATCGATAGATGAATGTGTAAATGGATAGAGGTATGGATGAACGGATATACGGATGTATGGATGTATGGAAGTATATATGTATGGATATATGGATGGATGGATGTATGGTTAGATGGATTCATGGATGGGTGGATGGATGGATGGATGTATGGATGTATGTATGGTTGAACGTATGGGTGTATGTATGGATCTGTGTACTGAAATGTGTATGGATGCATGGAAGGATGGATTTATTGGTGGATGGATGTATGGATGGAAGAATGTATGGATCTATCGATGTATGGATTGGTTGATGTAAGAATGGATGTATGTATGGAAGGATGGTTGTACGGATGGATGGATGGACGGATGGCTTTGTCGATAGATGGATGTATGCATGGACAGATGTGTGGAAGGACGGATCTACGGATGTATGTATATACGGATGTATATATGTATGGATGTATGGATGGATGGATGTATGGTTAGATGGATTTAAGAATGGGTGGATGGATGGATGAATGTATGGATGCGTGTAAAGATGGGCGAATGTACGGATGTATCTATGGTTGGATGTATGGATATATGTATGGATGTATGTACGGTTGTATCTATGCATGTATGTATGGGTGAGTGTATGGGTTTATGTATGGATTTGTGGATTTGTGTATGGGAATATTTATGCATGTGTGGATGTACGTATGGATGAATGTATGGATGGATGGCTGTAAGGTTGGACGGATTTGTGGATGTATGGATGTGTGAATGTATGGATGTATGAACGTATGGATGTACGGATGTATTTATGTATGGATGTATATATGTATGGATGTGTGGATGGATAGATGTGTGGATCGATGGATGTATGGATGGGTGCCTGTATGGATGGATGGATGTATGGATGGGTGGATGTTTGGATGGATGGATGTATGGAAAGGTGGATGTATGGGTGGATGTTTGTATGGATGGATGGCTGTTTGGATGGTTGGAAGTGTGGATGGATTGAGGTACAGATGGACGAATATACGGAAGTATGGCTGTATGGATTTATATATGTTTGGATATATGGATGGATGGATGTATCGAATGATGGAGGTACGAATGGACGTGTTTTTGTATGTGAGGTCCTGTTGATGTATGGATGTATACATGGAAGGGTGTATGAATAGATAGATTTATGGATCGGCGGATGTATGAATGGGTGGATCTATGGGTGGGCAGATGTATGGATGGATGGATGTTTGGAAGGATGGATGGATGTATGGAAGGATGGATGGATGGATGGATGTATGCATGGATGGATGGCTGTATGGATGGATGGATGTATGGATGCATTGAGCTATGTATGGACGGATGTACGGAAGTATGGATGTATGGATTTTTATATGTATGCATGTATGGATGTATGGATGTATCGATAGATGGATGTACGAATGGATGGATTTATGGATATATGGATGGTGGATGTATGTATGGATGTATGTATGGATGTATGCAAGAATGTATGTATGTATGTATGTATGGATGAATGTATGCGTGTATGTATGGATCTGTGTATTGTTGTGTGTATGGATGCATGGATGGATGGATGGATTGGTGGATGGACGTATGGATGGAAGGTCGTATGCATCGATGGATGTATGGATGAGTGGGTCTATGGATGGTCAGATGTACGGATATATGTATGTATGGATTCATATATGTATGGATGTATGGATGGATAGTTGTGTGGATCTATGGATGTATGGACGTGTTCCTGTATGGATGGATGGATGTATAGTTCGATGAATGTATGGATGGGTGGATGTATGGATGGATGGTTGTGTAGAAAGGTGGACGTATGGATGGATTTATGAATGTATGAATGGGTGTATGGATGGATGGATGAATGGATGGATTTACGTACGGATGGACGGATGTACGGATGTATGGGTGTATGGACGGATGGGTGGATGGATGTACGGATGAATGGTTGTATGGATGGATGTATGGATGGATGGATGGATGGATGTATGGAAGGATGGTTGTACGGATGGTTGGATGGATGGACGGTTGGCTGTGTCGATAGATGGGTGTATGGATGGACAGAGGTGTGGATGTATCTAAGGATGTATGTATGGATGTATGTATGGTTGAATGTATGGGTGCATGTATGGGTGTATGTATTGATGTATGTATGGATGTAAGTATGGGTGTATGTATGGATGTATGTATTGATGTATGTATGAATGTCTGCATGGATGGATGGATTGTTGGGTTGATGTATGGATGAATGAATGTATGGTTCGATCGATGTATGGATGGGCGGATGTATGGATGGATGTATGTGTGGAAGGATGGTTGTATGGAAGGATGGTTGTATGGATGGATGGATGTATGGACGGATGGCTGTGTCGATATATGCATGTATGGATGGATAGATGTATGGATGGACGGATCTACGTATGTTTGTATGTATGTATGGATGTATATATGTGAGGATGTATGGATGGATGGATGTATGGTTAGATGGATTTATGGATGGGTGGATGGATGGATGGATGTATGGATGCGTGTATGGAAGATCGTATGTATGGATGCATGTATGGAAGGATGCATGGACGTATGTATGGATGTTTGTA
>NW_016911996.1:0-898 GCF_001483705.2 Eufriesea mexicana
TCTGCGCCCTACTCTGCTCTAGTATATTCTGATAGGCTCTGGGGAGGTCAGCAGCAGTCGCCTTGGCACGTCAGGATAAGCTGCGTTCCGTTAGCTTATGTCATGTTTGGGTACGTTTGGCTAGGATAGCTTTGACTATTGTTCTATCAACGTCTTTTCTGTGTATTTATGCGCTCTACTGTGATCTTGTATGCTCTGCTTAGCTCTGGAGAGGGCTTAGATAGCGGCCGTGGCTCATTGGCTTCAATTATGTCAAGTTAGTTATGTTATGTTTGTTTGGATCAGACCCGGATAGCACCGAATCCTCTGCTATACCCTGCTCCCTCTGGATTTAGGGGCTGTCCTCTACCATTATATGTTCTGCTTGGCTCTGCGGAGGCCAGCAATACTGGTCACCGCTCGATAGGTTGAGTTATAATACGTTTAATTAGGTTTGGTTAGGTTATTTCTGGTCTGTGTAGCTTTGACTTTTGTGCTCAACACTGGTATTCTACGGACTTCTTCACGATAACGTGCTCCATCGCAATCTGCTTGTTCCTGTGGATGCCAGCAATGGTGGTCACTGCAAGTAAGGCTGCGTTATGGTACGTTTCGGTACTTTAGGTTACGTTAAGGTTGACAGGGACTGCTTTGACTTTTCTGCCATACACTGCTTTTCGGTCGATATCTGCGCTCTGCGTTACACTACTAGCATCCACTTTCCTCTGGGGATGTCAGCGACAGTGGTCTATGCACGTTATGTTGAGTTTCGTTACGTTTGGTTGGGTAAGGTTATGCTAGGTTAAACGTTTGGTTGGGTAAGGTTATGCTAGGTTTGGTCAGGACATCTTTGACCCTTCTGCTGCTCATTGCCATTCTATAGTCTTCTACTCTCTACACTCCTATCATATGTTCTGCT
>NW_016911997.1:0-490 GCF_001483705.2 Eufriesea mexicana
CCTGACCTGGCCTCACCTGAACTGACCTGAACTGACATAATCTGACCTGACCTGACTTGACCTTTCCCGACTTGACCTGACCTGCCTTGACCTGACCTGACCTGACCTGTCCTGGCCTTACCTAACCTGACCCGACCTTACCAGACCTGACCGGACCTGACCTGACCCGTCCTGACTTGAACCGACCTTACCTGAAGTGACATGACCTGACCTGACCTGACCTAACCCAACCCGACAGAACACAACCTAACCAAACTTTGCAAAACCTAACTTAACATAACCTAGCCAGTCCAACACTAACCATACATAACTTAACGTAACCTAACCGAGCCGTACTTTGCAAAACCTAGCCTAACCTGAAATACCCAAACTTCACCTGACGTATCATAAACAAAACTAACGTATCCTATCCTTCAATAATCTTACCTAATCTAACATAACCTAACCCGACCTAACCCAACCTACCCTAACTTTGCAAAACCTAACTTAA
>NW_016911997.1:9951-11214 GCF_001483705.2 Eufriesea mexicana
CCCTCTCCTTACCTGAACTGTACTGACCTGACCTGTCCAGAGGGGACCTGACCTGACCTGAACGGACTGATCTGACCTTACCTGACCTGCCTTGACCTGACCTGACGTGACCACTCCTGACCTGAACTGACCGAACCTGACCTGGCTGCTCTGAACTGACCTGACCTAACCTGAACTGACCACACCTGGCCTTGCCTGGCCTGACATGGCCCGTCCTGACCTGTCCTGACCTGACCTGACCTGAACTGACCTTATCTGGCCTGCCCTGACCTGACCTGACCTGTCCCGACCTGGCCTGACCTGACCTGACCTGACCTGCCCTGCCCAGACCTGACCTTACCAGACCAGACTTGACCTGACATGACCTGACCTGTCCTGACGTGAACTGACCTTACCTGACATGACCTGACCTGACTTGCCCTGACCTGACTCGACCTATCCCAACCCGACCTAACATAACCTAACCTAACATTGCAAAACCTAACTAGACATAACCTAGCCAGTCCAACACTAACCTTACATAACATAACGTAACCTAACCGAGACGTACTCTTCAAAACCTATCCTAACCTAAAATACCCAAACTTCACCTAACCTATCATAAACAAAACTTACGTAACCTAACCTTCAATAATCTTACCTAATCTAACATAACCTAACACGACCTAACCCAACCTAACCTAACTTTGCAAAACCTAACTTAACCTAACCCAACCAGTCCTACCCTAACCGTTCCTAACCTAACTATGCAAGTCCCAACATAACCTAAGCTTCCCAAACTTTACCTAACATAGCATAAACAAACCTAGCCTAACCTAACCTAACCAAACGTAACCTAAACTAACGTGACGTAACGTAACTTTATCTAACCAGACCTAACCTAACGAAGCCTAACCTAAACTGACCTCACCTGGCCTTCCCTGACCCTCATGCCCTGAGCTGACCCGACCTGACCCGACCTGACATGACCTGACCTGTCCTGAGCTGACCTCACCTGTCCTGACTTGAACCGACCTTCCCTGACCTGACCTGACCTGACTGATCTGACCTGACCTGGCCTGACCTGACCTGACCTTACCTGACTGATCTGACCTGACCTGAACTGAACTGGCCTGACCATATATGATCTGGCCTGGCCTGCCCAGGCCTGACCTGACCTGGCCTGAACTGACATCATCTGTTCTGACCTGACCTGACCTGATATGACCTGTCCTGACCTGACCTGACATGACTGACCTGACCTGACCTGACCTGACCTGACCT
>NW_016911997.1:17444-18020 GCF_001483705.2 Eufriesea mexicana
CCTTACCCAACATGACCTGACCTGACCTAACCTGACTTGAACTGACCTGACCTGACTGATCTGACCGGTCCTGACCTGACCTGACCTTACCTGTCCTCTCCTGACCTGAACTGAACTGACCTGACCTGACCTGACCAGAAGAGACCATGACCTAACCTGGCCGACTGAACTGACCTCACCTGCCACGACATAGCCTGGCCTGACTTGGCCGTGCCAGACCTGGCCTGACCTGATCTGTGCTGACCTGACCTGACCTTACCTGACCTGAACTGACGTGATATGACCTGACCTGACCTGACATAACCCAACCCGACAGAACACAACCTAACCAAACTTTGCAAAACCTAACTTAACATAACCTAACCAGTCCTTCCCTAACCCTTCCTATCATAACTTTGCAAATCCTAACCTAACCTAAACTACACAAACTTTACCTATCATAGCATAAACAAGCCTAGCCTAACATAACCTAACCAAACGGAACCTGAAATAACGTGCCGAAACGTAACTTTCTCTAACCAGACCTAACCTAACCAAGCCTAACCTAAAATGACCTGACCTGGCATGACCTGACCT
>NW_016911998.1:0-2460 GCF_001483705.2 Eufriesea mexicana
TGAACAAGGAGGAAAGATCCTGTTGGCTTGCTATAGCCAATGCATTGACATAGAATCTGACTGAAAAGTCCAATTTTTTGGCATTTTCGTCTTCTATCGTGGTGAGCATACATTTCTGCATAAATAAGTAGGAAAGTTCCTATTGGTTTGATATAGCCATTGCATTGCGCTAGGATTTGGCCGAAAAGTGCAATTTTTTGAAATTTTCGAATAATATCGTGGTGAGAAAGCATTTCTGATCGAATAAACAGGAAAGACCCTAATGGTTTGCTATAGACATTGCATTTCTATAGAATATGACCGAAAGGTTCAATTCTATTGACATTTTCGACCAATATGGTGCTGAGCATCCTTTTCCGCGTAAATAAGGAGGAAAGATCCAATTGGTTTGCTATAGCTGTTGCATTGCCATAGAGTATGACTGGAAAGATCAATTTTATTGAAACTTTCATCTAGTGTCGTTTTGAGCAGCCTTTTCTGCGTAAATAAGGAGGAAAAATGCTATTGGCCTGCTATAGCCATTGCATTTTAATAGGATTTTACTGAAAAGTTCAATGCTACTGGCATTTTCGACTAATATCGATTTGAGAAAGCTTCTCTGTGTGAACAAGAAGGACAGATACTATTGGTTTGCTATAGCCGATGCATTGCGGTAGAATCTGTCCGAAAAGTTCAATTTATTTGACATCTTCGACTAATACCGCGGTGAGAAAGCTTTCCTGAGCGAATAAAGTGGAAAGACCCTACTGGTTTGCTATAGCCAAAGAAGTGCCACAGAATCTGACTGAAAAGTCCAATTTTATTCACATTTTCGCCTAGTATCGAGGCGAGCATGCTTTTCTGCCTGAAAAAGGAGGAAAGATCCTATTCGTTTGCTATAGCCAATGCATTGCCGTAGAATCTGACTGAAAAGCCCAATTTTAATGACTTTTGCGACTAATATCGTAGTGAGCATTCTTTTCTGCATAAATAAGGAGGTAAGATACTATTGGTTTGCTCTCTCAATTGCATTGCGCTAGATCAGGCGGAAAAGAACAATTGTATTGACATTTCCGACCAATATCGTGGTGAGCAACCTTCTCTGCGTAAATAAGGAGGAAAGATACTATTGTTTTGCTATAGCCGATGTATTGCACTAGGATTTGACTGAAAAGTTCAACTTTGATGACATTTTCGACTAATATCGTTTTAAGAAATGTTTTCTGCGCGAATAAGGGGAAAAGATCCTATTGGTTTGCTATAGTCAATGCATTGCCATAGAGTCGTTCTGAACAGTACAATTCTGTTGACATGTTCGACTAATATCGCGGTGAGCATGCTTTTCTGCATAAATATGGAGGTAAGACGCTATTGGTTTGCTACAGCCATTGCATGGCACTTGGATTTGGCCGAAAAGATCAATTCTATTGACATTCTCGACTTATATCGCGGCGAGAATGCTTTTTTGCGCGAATAAGGAATAAATATCCTATTGTCCTGCTGTAACCAATGGATTGCCGTAGAATCTGACTGAAAGGTACAATTTTTTGACTTTTTCAACTAATATCGTGGTGAGCATCCTTTTCTGCATAAATATGGAGGGAAGACGCTATTGGTTTGCTACAGCCATTGCATGGCACTTGGATTTGGCCGAAAAGATCAATTCTATTGACATTCTCGACTTATATCGCGGCGAGAATGCTTTTCTGCGCGAATAAGGAATAAAGATCCTATTGTCCTGCTGTAACCAATGGATTGCCGTAGAATCTGACTGAAAGGTACAATTTTTTGACTTTTTCAACTAATATCGTGGTGAGCATCCTTTTCTGCATAAATAAGAAGGTAAGATACTATTGGTTTGCTATCTCCATTACATTGCGCTAGATCAGGCGGAAAAGATCAATTCTGTTGACATTTATATATATTATAGGCCTGCTATAGCCGTTGCATTTTACTAGGATTTGACTGAAAAGTCCAATTTTATTGTCATTTTCCACTAATATCGTGGTGAGCATGATATCTTGCATAAATATGGAGGTAAGATCCTATTGGATTGCTATAACCAAAGCATTACAATAGAATCTTATTGAAAGGTTCAATTGTATTGTCATTTTCGACTAATATCGTTGTGAGCAAATTTCGTGCGTAAATGAGGAGGAAAGATTCTATTGGTTTGCTATAGCCAATGCAATGTCATAGAATATGTCTGAAAAGCTCAATTTTATTGACATTTTCGATTAATATCGTGGTGAGCAGGCCTTTCTGCATAAATAAGGAGGTAAGATAATATTGGTCAGCTATAGCCATTGCATTGCAGTGGTATCTGACGTGAATGTTCAATTCTATTGACATTTTCGACTCATATCGTGGTGAGCATGTTTTCCTGCATAAGTGAGGAGGGAAGATCCCATTGGTTTGCTTTAGCCATTTAATTGCTCCTGGATCTGCCTGAAAAGTTCAATTTTATTGAAATTTACGACT
>NW_016911999.1:0-710 GCF_001483705.2 Eufriesea mexicana
ATAAGGAGGAAAGATTCTATTGACGTGCTACAGGCACCGCAATGCTATAGAATCGTCCTGGATAATTCAATTTTATTGTCATTTTCGACTAATTTCGTTGTGAGCTATCTTCCTTGCATAGGTAAGGAGGAGAGATTCTAATGGCGTGCTATAGACATGGCAATGCTATAGAATCGTCATGGAAAATTCAATTTTATTGTCATTTTCGACTAATACCGTGGTGAGATAACTTCCTTGCATAATTAAGGAGGAAAGACTATTTTGGAGTGTTATTGAGATTGCAATGTCGTAGAATCTGGCTGGAAAGATCAATTTTATTAAAATTTTTGGCTAATATCGTCGAAAGCTAGCTTTCTTGCATAAACAAGGTGGAAAGAATCTATTGGCGTGATATAGCCATTTCAATACTATAGAGTCTGGCTGGAAATTTCAATTTTATTCTCATTTTCGACTAATATCGTGGTGAGCTAACTTCCTTGCTTAAATAAGGAGGAAAGATTCTATTGACGTGCTATAGGCACTGCAATGCTACAGAATCGTCCTGGAAAATTCTATTTTAATTTATTGTCATATACTATTAATATCGTGGTGAGCTAACTTCCTTCCCTAAGTAAGGGGGAAAGAAACTTCTGGAGTGCTATAGGCATTGCAATGCAATAGGAGCTTCCTGGAAAATTCTATTTTATTGACATTTTCGATTAATATCGTTG
>NW_016912000.1:0-1215 GCF_001483705.2 Eufriesea mexicana
TGTTAATGCCGCCCTCGCCGGAGAAAAACAGGACATACAATAGCAAAGAGACCGCAGAAATCCACCGAAGATCTGTGCACAGCACGAAAGTTAAAGCTACTCTAACCAAACTTAGCGTAACCCAACCTAACTGATCGTAACGTGACTCAACATACCGTGCGGAGAGCACTACTGCTGGCCTTCCTAAAGCCAAACCGAACATGTTAGAGCAGTGTAGGGCGCAGAGATCCACCTAATAGTAGACAATAGCGCTAAAGTCAAAGCCAGCATCTCGTAACTTAACAAACCGTAACATAACAAAACTTAACCTAACTCAACCTATCGTGCCGCGAGCACTATCGTTGGCATCCACAGAGACAAGCAGAAAGCATTAGTGCAGAGTACATCGCAGAAATCCATATAATTGCAGGGTACATCAGAGAAGTCAAAGCTTAACAAACCTAACCCAAACATATACATCATAAGCAAACAAAGCCTAGCTGAAGCTAACGTGCCGAGACAGTTATTGCCGCGCTCCCAAGAGCCAAGCAGGTCATACTAGAGCACTGTAGGGCCCAAAAATCCAGCAAACAGCAGCGCACAGCACCAACGTTGAAGATATCCCAACCAAACTTCGCCTAACCCAACCAAACCGAACGTAACCCGAATCAACGTAACGCGCCGAGACCACTATTTCTGTCCATACCAGAGCCAAGCTGAAATTATTAGAGCACTGTAGGGAGCAGGAATCCACATAATAACAGACTATGGCACAAAAGACATAGCTACTCTCACCTAACCTAACTAACCCTACATAACCAAATGTAACGTAACACAACCTAGCGTGCCGTGACCACCATTGCTGGATTCCCAGAGCCTCGCTGAATATAATAGTGCACAGTAGGGTGCAGAAATCCAAGTAACAACAGGCCGTAGCCCTAAACTCAGAGCTATCCTCACCTAACATAACCAATCGTAACAAAAACGAATGTGGCCTAACTCAGCCTAACGTGCCGCGATCCGAAGTGCTGGCCTCCACAGAGCCAAACAGAACAATTTATTGGAGAGTAGCCAAAGCTAAGAACACAGTAGAGCGCAGAAATCCACCGTATAAATGAGTCTGGAACAAAAGTCAAAGGCACCCTGACCTAAGCTATCCTAACCAACCTTAACCTAACCTAACATAACCACACGTAACATTACACGACCAAACGTGCCACGACCGCTATTGCAAGC
>NW_016912001.1:0-235 GCF_001483705.2 Eufriesea mexicana
GGTCAGGTCATGTCAGGTCAGGTCTAGTCTGGTAAGGGTAGGCCAGGTCAGGCCAGGACAGGAATGGTCAGGTCAGGTCAGCCCGGTCAGGTCAGGTCAGGTCAGGTCAGGTCATGTCATGTCATGCCTGGCCAGGTCACGTCAGGAGAGGTCAGGTCAGGCCAGGCAAGGTCAGGCAAGGTCATATATGGTCAGGTCAGGTCAGGTCAGATCATCCAAGTTAGGTCAGGTCAGG
>NW_016912002.1:0-1087 GCF_001483705.2 Eufriesea mexicana
TCTGGCTCGAAAATTCAATTTCATTGACAGTTTCGACTAATATCGTGGTGAGCTAACTTTCTTTCATAGATAAGGATAAAGTATTCTATTGGCGTGCTATAGCCATTGCAATTCTACAGAATCTGTCTGGAAAATTCAATTTTATTGGCATTTTCTACTAATATCATTTTGAGCCGACTTTCTTGCATAAATATGGTGCAAAAATTCTATTGGCGTGTAATTGCCATTGCATTGCTATTGAATATTGATGGGAAATTTAATTTTATTGACATTTTCGAATAATATCGTGGTGACCGATCTTTCTTGCATAAATATGGATCTTTCTTGCATAAATATGGAGGAAAGATTCTCTTGGTCTGCTATGGCCATTGCAATGCTATAGCATCTGGCTCGAAAACACATTATCATTGTCAATTTCGACTAATATCGAGGTGAGCTATCTTTCCTGCATAAATAAGGAGGAAAGATTCTATTGGCGCGCTACGACCTTTGCACTGGTATAGAATTTGCCTCGAAAAATCAATTTTATTAACATTTTCGACTAATATCGTGGTGAGGTAACTTTCTTGCATAAATAAGGAGGATAGATTATATTGGCGTGCTATAGCCATTGCAATGCAATAGAATCTGCATCGAAAATTCAATTTTATTGACATTTTCGGCTAATATCTTGGTGAGCTTACTTTGTTGCATAAATAATTTGGAAGTCATCTATTGGCGTGCTATAGCCGTAGCAATCCTATAGAATCTGCATTGAAAATTCCATTTTATTGATAATTTCGAGTAATATCGTAGTGTGTTATCATTCTTGCATAAATAAGGAGGATAGATTATATTGGCGTGCTATAGCCATTGCAATGCAATAGAATCTGCATCGAAAATTCAATTTTATTGACGTCTTCAACTAATATCGTGGTGAGGTAACTATCTTGCATAAATAAGGAGGAAATATTCTATTGGCCAGCTATTGCCATTGCAATTCTACAGTGTCTGGATGAAAAGTTCAATTTTATTGTCATTTTCCTCTAATATCGTGGTGAGCTTCCTTTCTTGCATAAATAAGGAGGTAGCATTCTATTGGCGCGCT
>NW_016912003.1:0-242 GCF_001483705.2 Eufriesea mexicana
TGATATAGATTTGGCAGGAAAATGCAATTTTGTTGACATTTCCGACTAATACCATGGTGAGCTGCCTTCCTTGCATAGGTAAGGAGGAAAGATACATTTGGCGTGCTATATCCACTGCAATGATATAGAATATCGCTAGAAAATACAATTTTGTTGACGTTTTCGACTAATATCGTGGTGAGCTAACTTCCATGCGTAAGTAAGGAGGAAAGATGCTTTTTGAGTGCTATAGCCATTGCAAT
>NW_016912004.1:0-215 GCF_001483705.2 Eufriesea mexicana
ATAGAATCTGGCTGGAAAATTCAATTTTATTGACTTTTACGACTAATACCGTGGTGAGCTAGCATCCCGGCAAAAGTATGGTGAAATGATGCTTTTGGCGTACTATAGCCATTGAAATGCTGCAGAATCTGGCAGGAAAATTCAATTTTATTGACATTTTCGGCTAATATCGTGGTGAGTTATTTTTCTTGCATAAATAAGGAGCAAAGATTTTA
>NW_016912005.1:0-250 GCF_001483705.2 Eufriesea mexicana
GGAGTGCTATAGACATTGCAATGATGTGGAATGTGGTTGAAAAATTCAATTTTTTTGACATTTCCGCTAATATCCTGGAGAGCTAACTTTCTTGCATAAATAAGTGGGAAGGATCCAATTGGCGTGCTACATCCGTCGCAAAGCTAAAGAATCTGTCTGGAAAGTTCTATTTTATTAACATTTTCGGCTAACATCGTGGTGAGCTAACTTTCTTACATAAATAAGGATGAATGATTCTATTGGCGTGCTA
>NW_016912006.1:0-901 GCF_001483705.2 Eufriesea mexicana
GTAGTTTGGACTTTTATGCCATACACTGCTATCCGGCAAATTTCCACCCTCCACTGCGCTCTAATATGTTCTGCTTTGCTCTGCGGTGTCCAGAAACAGTGGTCTCGGCCCGTCAGTCTGAGTAAGGTTACGTCTCATTAGGTTAGGTTGGGATGATCTGGTTATGATTTCCCTTTTTGTGCTGTACACTGCTTTTCGTTTGTTTTATGCGCTCTGCATTGCTCTACCACATTCTTTCCGACTCTGGCGTGTAGGGGAATGGTGGTCGTCGCTCTTTACGTTAAGTTAGGTTATGTTCGGGTAGGTTAGGATAGGCTAGGTTTGGCTAGTGTGGCTTTGACTTTCGTGCTATAGACTGCTATTCGGTGGATTCCTGTGATCTACCGTGCACAGCTATATTCTGCCTTGCTCCGAGTATGCCAGCGGCAGTGGTTGCGGCACGTCATTTTGAGCTATGTCACGTATGGTTAGTTTATGTTAATTCGGTTAGTTTCGATATCTTTGACACTTCTGCTGTACTCGGCGATTCTATAGATTTCTGCACTCTACTCTCCTCTAGTATGTGCTACTCGGCCCTGGGGAGGACAGCAATGGTTGTGGCGGCACCTTAGGATTGGTTTAGTTGCGTTTGGTAGTGCTGCAACGGGTTAGGTTAGGATAGGATAGCTCTCACTTTGGCGCCACTCCCTGATTTTTTGTGGATTTCTCCTCTCCACTACGCTCTGATATGTTCTGCTTTGCTCTCGGGATGCAAGGGATTGTGTGGCAGTCTGTGTTACGTTACGTGTGTTTGGCTGAAGCTGGCAAGGGTTAGGTTTGTGTTGCTTTGACTTGTCTCATGTACACTGCGATTATATGGATTTCTGTGTGCTACTCTAGACTATCGTGCTCGGCATGACTC
>NW_016912007.1:0-981 GCF_001483705.2 Eufriesea mexicana
TTCTATTGGCGTGATGTATGCAATGCATTGCTATAGAATCTGACTGGAAAGTTCAATTTTATTGTCACTTTCGACTAATATCTTCGTGAGCAAGATTTCTTGCATAATTAAGTGGGAAAGATACATTTGGCGTGCTATATCCGTTGCAATGCTATAGAATCTCTCTGGAACGCTTAATTTTATCGACATTTTCGGATTATATCGTGGCGAGCAAACTTTCTCGCATAAATAAGGAGGAAATATACTTTTGGCGTGCTGTAGACATTGCTGTGCAATAGGGTCGGTATGGATAGTTCAACTTTATTGACATTTTCGACTAATATTGTGGTCAACGAGCGTCCTCTCATAAATAAGTGGGATAAATTCTATTGGCGTGCTATAGCCATTTTAATGCAATAGAACCTGACTGGAAAGTACAATTTTGATGACATTTTGGCTAATATCGCTGTGATCAAGCTTTCTTGCATGAATAAGGAGGAACGGTCCTTTTGGCGTGCTGTGGCCATTGCAATGCAACAGAATCTGAATGGAATGTTGAATTCTATTAACATTTCCGCCTAATATCGCGGTGAACAAACTTCCTCGCATAAATACGGAGGATGGATTCTATTTGCGTGCTATAGCCATTGACATGCAATAGAGTCTGACCTGAAAGACCAATCTTATATACATTTTCGACTAATATCGTGGTGAACAAGCTTCCTCGCATAAGTAAGGCGGATAAATTCTATTGGCGTGATATAGGCAATGCATTGCTATAGAATCTGACTGGAAAGTTCAATTTTATTTACAATTTCGACTAATATCCTTGTGAGCAGGGTTTCCTGCACGAATAAGGAGGAAAGTTACTTTTGACGTGCTGTGCCACTGCAATGCAATAGAACCATACATGAAAGATCAATGTAGTTGGCATTTTTGACAAATATCGTGATGTGCAAACTTTCTCGCACTAATGAGAGGGAAAGTTTCTACTGGCGTGAT
>NW_016912008.1:0-304 GCF_001483705.2 Eufriesea mexicana
GTTTTCGACTTATATCGTGGTGGCCGAGGTTTTTTGCATAAATATGGTAGAAATATCCTATTGGCGCGGTATAGCCATTTCAATGCTATAGAACCTGGCTGGAAAATTCAATTTTATTGACATTTTCGACAAATATCGTTGTCAGTTAACTTTCTTGCATAAATAAGGAACAAATATCCTATTTGCGTGCTAAAGCCATTGCAATCGTTTAGAATCTGGCTGGAAAATTCCATTTTATTGACATTTTCGACTGATATCTTGGTGAACTATGTTTCTTGCACAAATGCGGGTAAAATATACTATT
>NW_016912009.1:0-251 GCF_001483705.2 Eufriesea mexicana
ATTTTCCATTATTATCGTGGTGAGCTAGCTTCCTGGCATAAGTATGGAGGAAAGATCCTTTTGAGGTGCTATAGCCATTGCAATGCTGTAGAGTCAGGCCGGAAATTTCAATTTCATTGACATTTTCGAATAATATCGTGGTCAGTTAACCTTCTTGCATAACTAAGGTGGATAGATCCATTTGGCGTGCTATAGCCATTGCAATGGTCTAGAATCTGGCCAGAAAATTCATTTTATTGACATTTTCGACT
>NW_016912010.1:0-6049 GCF_001483705.2 Eufriesea mexicana
TCCGACACCGCTATTGCTGTCCTCGCAAGAGCCAAGCAGGACATACTAGATCACAGTAGAGGGAAGAAATCCATCGAATAACAGTGTTTAACCCGAAAGTCAAGGCTACCCTATCCTACACTAGCCAAACGTAATATAACCGAAAGTAACATAACTAAACCTAGCGTACCGAGACCACCATTGCTGCAATCCTAGAGCTAAAGGGAATATGCTAGAGCACAGTAGGGCGCACAGAGCCACCTAATGGCATGGAATAGCACAAAGGTCGAATATATTCCAACCGAACCTGACAGAACGAAACCTAGCCAAACTTACCCTAACTATACCTAACGTGCCTAGACCACTATTTTTGGCTTCCCCAGTGCCAAGACGAGCACTAGTGCGCAGTAGAGCGCAGATGTTCACCAAACAACAGTACATAGCACAAAAGACAAAGCCATCATGTCCCAACGTAGCGCACAATAGCCTAACCAAACGTAACCCAACTCAACCAATCGTGCCACGGGCACTATTGCTGGCCACAACAGGGTCGGGCAATGTATAGTAGAGCGATGTAGAGCGCAGAATTTCACCGCATAGCAGCGTATGGCACAAAAGACAAAGATATCCTTTCCTAACCTAGCCAAACTTAGCCTAACTCAATATAACGAGCTGCGACCACTATTGCTGTACACGCCAGGGCCAAGCAGAATATCGTACAGCACAGTAGAGCGCAGAAGTCCAGCGAACAATGGTGCATACCACGAAACTCAGTGCTATCCACACCTAACCTAAAAAAGCATAACTAAGCCAAACGTAGCCTAACTAAACCTGACGTGCCCAGACCACCATAGCTGGCCTCCACTGAGCCGAGCAGAGTACAGTAGTGATAAGTAGTTCGCAGAAAGCCACTAGATAGCAATGTATAGCACAACGGTCACACATATCCTAACCAAACCATACCTTACCTAACATAACCACACGTAGAATAAATGAACCTAACGAGCCGAGACCTCTAGGTCTGGACTCCCCAGAGCAAAGCAGAACATATTAGAGCACGGCAGAGAGCAGAAATTCAGCGAAAAGCAGTGCATAGCACTAAATTCAAGGCCATCCTAACCAAACATGAGCTATTGCGGCCTAACCAAACGCAACCTAACTAAAATTATCGTGTCACGACCGCCATTGCTGGCATCCCCAGAGTTGAGTAAGGTATAATAACGCAACGAAGAGCGCAGAAATCCACCGAATAGCAGTTTATAGCACAAGCGTCAGAGATATCCTCTTATAACCCATCCAAACGCTACATAACCAAACGCAACGTAACTCAGACTAACGCGCAGAGAGCACCACTGCTGGCCTCAGCATAGCCAGAAGAATATACTAGAGCACAGCAGAGCGCAGAGACTCACTGAAGAACAGTGAATACAACGTAAGTCAAAGCTATCCATAGCTAACCTTGGCCAACGTAACCAAAGCGAATGTAGCCTAACTCGCACCTAGCGTACCTTGACCACTATTACTGGCCTCCCCATAGACGAGCAGAGCGAAGTAGAGCAACGTAGAACGCAGAAATCTACCGGATGGCACAGTATATCACAGAAGTGAATGTTAACATCTCCTAACCTATCCAAACGAAGCACAACCAAACGTAACTTAACTGAACATATTGCGCCACGTCCACTGTTGCTCTCCTCCCCAGAATCGGGCAGATTGTAGTAGATCACTGATGAGCGCAGACTTCCACCGAATGGCCGTGTGTACCGCGAAAGTCAAAGATACCCACACCTAACCCGAAACTGCGTAAGGTAATGGAACGTAGCCTAACTTAGACGAACGAGGAGAGACCACCATTACTGGCTAAGCATGGACGAGAAGAGCATAGTGGAGCAATGCAGAGAGCAGAAATTCACCGAACAGTGGTGTATAGCACAAATGATATAGCTACACTGTCCTAACCAAACCAAACGTAGCCTAACTCATGGTTACGTGCCGAGACTAGTATTGCTGGCATCCCCAGGGACAAGCAGAGTATAATAGAGTATCGTAAAGCGCGGAAGCACGCCGAATATAAGTGTAGAGCACAAAAGATAAAGCCACCCTCCACTAACCTAACGAAACGTTACAGAAGCAAACGTAACTTAACTCAAAATATCGTGCCGCGACCACTGTTTCTGGGCTCCCCAAATTCGAGTAGAGTACAGTAGAGCGCAGTAGAGCTGTGAAATCTACCTAATAACAGCTTATAACAGGAAAGTCAAAGCTACACTAAAATAACGCAACGAAAGCTATCGTAACCGTACGCACTCTAACTCAACCTAACGTGACGCTACCACCACTGCTGGCCTTCCAAGAGTCGAACTGAACATAGTAGATAAATCTACAGCGCAGAAATGCTCCGAAAGGCAGTGTACAGCACAAAAGTCTAAGCTATCGTATCTCAGACAAAGGCGCCCAGATCACTACTGCTGGCTTCCCCATAGCCAAGCAGAATATACGATAGCAGAGTTAAGCGTAGAAATCCACCGAATTCCAGCGTATAGCACAAATGTCAATGCCATCCTAACCACACATAACCGACCCAAACCAAACCAAACGAAACCTAATTTAAACTTATGTACCGAGGCCACAATTGCTGGCACCCCCACAGCCATTCAGTGCATATGAGAGCACAGCGGAGCGCAGAAATCATCTGTAGAGGAGTGTATAGCACAAAAGTCTAAGCTGCCCTAAACTAACCAAACCAAACGTAACAAAACGATATGTGACATAACGAAACTTGTCGTGCTTCGCCCATAATTGCTGAAAACTCCAGTGTCGAACGGAGTACAGTAATGGACTGTAAAGCGTAGAAAGTAACCAAATAGCAATGTACAGCACAGGAGTCAAAGATATCCTAACCAAACAAGGCCTAAACTAGCCTAGCCAAGCGTAGAATAACTAAACCTAACGTGCCGCGACGAATATTGCTGGCTTCCCCAGAGACAAGCAGAATACGATAGAGCATAGAAGGGCACACAAGTCCATGGAACGGCAGTGTATAGCACGAAACTTAAAGATATCCTAAACTAACGCACACAAATCTAACATAACCAAACGTAACCAAACAGCACCTAAATAGCCGCGGTCAAATTTCTAGTATTCCCAGAGCGAAGCAGTGTACATTAGAACACAGTCGAGCGCAGGAATCCAACGAATAGCAGTGGACAGCACAAGAGTCATAGCTAACCTTGCAGGCAGTGGACAGCACAAGAGTCACAGCTAACCTTGCCTAACTTAACCAAACATGGTAAGACCAAACGTAACCTAACACTACCTAACGTTCCGAGGCCAATGTTACTGGTCTCCGCAGGGTCGAGGAGGATATAGTAGAGCAATGTAGTGCGTAGAAATCCTCTGAATAGCAGTCTACAGCGAAGAAGTAAATTCTATACTATAATAGCATATATACGGGATATAAACGAACGTAACCAAACTTAAACTGAAGTGACGAGAACACTGTTCCAGGTCTCCACAGAGACGAGCAGAGCACAGTGGAGCAACATAGTGCGTTGAAACCAACTGAATAGCAGTCTATGGCGCAGAAGTAAATTCTACACTATACTAATGTATCCACACGGAATATAAACGAACGTAGCATAACTTACCCTGAAGGGCCGTGACCACGGTTGCTGGCGAACCCAGAGTCGAGCAGTGTATAGTAGAGTAACGTAGAGCGCAAAAATCCGCCGAATATCAGTGTACTGCCCAAGAGTTAAAGCTATCCACACCAAACTTAGCCTGGCCCAACCTATCAGAACGTAACCTGACATATGATATCGTGCCGAGACCACTATTGCTGTCCTTGCCAGAGCGAAGCTGAAGATATTAGAGGGGAGTAGAACGCTGAATTCCATAGATTCGCGGCGTACATCAGAAAAGTCAAAGCCAGCGTACCCTGACCCAAACGAAGAGAACATAGCCGAACATAGCCTGTCTCAACCTGACGATCCGAGACCGCTATTGCTGCCCCCCCTCCCACCCAGAGCCAAGCCGTGCATACTAGAGCACAGTAGAGTGCAGAAATCCATCGAATAGTAGTGTATAGCACAAAAGATGAAGCTACCCTTACCAAATTTAGCCTAACCCAACATAGACGAACCTAACCTGAATCAATATTGCGTGCCGAGATCACTATTGCTGGCCTTCCCAGGGACAAGCAGAAAACATTAGAGCACTCAATGGCGCAGAAATCCACCTAATAGTAGACTTCAGCACTAAAGGCCAAGCAATCCCCTCATAGCCTAACCAACAGTAACATGACCAAACTTAATCTAACTCAGCCTAATGAGCCGCGACCACCGTTGCTGGCCTACCCAGAGTCAGCCAGAACATGCTAGTGAAGAGAAGAACCCAGAAACCGTAGAATCGCTATGTATATCAGAAAAGTCAGTGCCACCCATGCCCTACCCAAGCCAACAGAAAATATCCAAACATGGCATAAATCAACCTAACGAGCCGAGACCACTATTTCTGGCCTGCCCAGAGCACCGCGGAAGAGGGTAGGGCACAATAGAGCGCAGAAATCCACCCGAAGAGAAGTCCACAGCACAAAAGTTAAAACTGTCCCAACCTAGCTTTGCTTAACACAACTTATCCGAATGTAACCTGTCTCAATAGAACGAGCCGAGATCACCATTTCTGGCCTTCTCAGAGCCGAACTGGTAACATTAGAGCACCGTAGGGCGTAGAATTCCACTTAACAGTTGACTACAGCTCAACGGACGAAGCTATGCCCTTCTAACCTAACCAATCGTAACATGACCCAACCGAACATAACTCAACCTAACGTGCCGCGACAAACATTGCTGGCCTCCCCGGAGTCAAGCAAAATATATTAGTGGAGAGTAGAACGCAGGAATCCACAGAATCGCAGTGTATATAGGAAAAGTCAAAGCTACCCAATCCTAATCCAGACCAATGGAACACAATCAAATATAGCTTATCTCAACCTAACCTGCCGATGACGTTATTGCTGCCCTCCCCACAGCCAAGCAGGACATACGATAGCACAGTCGAGCGCAGAAATCCGCCGCATAACAGTGAACGATAATTAAGTTAAAGCTATCCTCTACAAACTTAGCACCACCCAAACTTATCGAACTTAACCTGACACAGCATACCGTGCCGAGACGACTATTTCAGTCCTTCCCACATCCAAGCTGAAAATATTACAGCACAGTCGAACTCAGAAGTCCCTCTAATAGCAGACTATAGCATTATATCCAAATCAAACCAAATCCAAACCAAACCAATCGTGACATTAGCAAACGTAACCGAACTCAGCCTAACGTGCTGCGACCACTACCGCTGGCCTCCCCAGAATCAGGCAGAGCACATTGGTGGGGTGCAGAAGGCAGAAGGCCATAGAATCGCAGTGTAAATCATTTAAGTTATTGCTACCCAAACCTGACCCAAACCAACAGAACATAGCCAAACGTAGCTTAACCCAAACTAACGTGCAGAAACCGCAAATGCTGCGCTCCCCAGAGCCAAGCAGTACATACCAGAGCACAGTAGAGCCCTCAAGTACAACGAATAGCGGTGTACAGCGAAGGAGTTAAAGTTATCACAGCCAAAATATGCCTAACCCAACCTTACCGAAAGTAACCCGACACAACATGACATGCCGAGACCACTATTGCTGGCCTTCCATGAGACAAGCTGAAAATATTAGAGCTGTGTAGGGTGCAGAAATCACCTAGTAGCAGACTCTGACAATAAAATCAATGCCATCCTCTCCTACCCTGTAAAACCGCAACGTAACCAAACGAAAACTAACCCCATGTAACTTGCCGCAACCGCTGTTGCTGTCCTCCGCAGGGAAGTGCGGAACACATAAGTTTAGAGAAGAATGCGGAAATCCATGGAATGACATTGTATATCAGAAGAGTCATAGCTACCCGAACCTATCCCAAACAAGCGGGCCACAACCAAACATAGCGTAACTCAACCTAATCTGCCGAGGCCGTTATTGCTGCCGTCCCCAGAGCCAAGCAGGACATACGAGAGCACAGTAGAGCGCACAATT
>NW_016912010.1:7002-7433 GCF_001483705.2 Eufriesea mexicana
TAGCACGCCAATAGAATCTTTCCTCCTTGTTTATGCAAGAAAGTTAGCTCACCACGATATTAGTCGAAAATGTCAATAAAATTGAACTTTCCAGCCAGATTCTACAGCATTGCAATGGCTATCACACGCCAGGAGACTCTTTCCTCCTTACTTATGCAAGAAAGATAGATCACAACGATATTAGTCAAAAATGTCATTAACTTGAATTTTCCAGCCAGATTCTACAGCATTGCAATGGCTACAGCACGCCAGTAGAATCTTTCCTCCTTATTTATGCAAGAAAGTTAGCTCACCACGATATTAGTCGAAAATGTCATTGAAATTGAATTTTCCAGTCAGATTCTACAGCACTGCAATGGCTATAGCAGGCCAGTGGTTAGAACACTGTAGTGGGCTGAAATCCACTTGATAACAGACTATAGCGTTAAAGG
>NW_016912011.1:0-334 GCF_001483705.2 Eufriesea mexicana
GCCTCCCCAGAGCCAATCAGGACATACTAGAACTCATTAGGGCGCAGTAATCCAACGAATGTCTTTGTATAGTACGAGAGTCGAAGTAGCCTATCCTAACCTAGCCAAACGTGGCACATCCGAACGTTGCATAACTCAGACCCTCCCGACGGGACAACCATTGCTGCCTTCCAATGGGGTGAGCAGAATGTACTAGAGCACAGCAGAACACAGAAATCCACAGAATAGCAGTTTAAAGGACAAAAATCAAAGTAGCATATCCTAACCTATCCAAACCTGACCCTAATAAGAATAATTTAACACAACCTTACCTGCACGGCCACTATTGCTCTCC
>NW_016912011.1:2438-3542 GCF_001483705.2 Eufriesea mexicana
ATGACCAAACGCAACCTAACATAGCCATATCAAACGTAGGCTAACTATGCGTTCCTTGCCGCAACCACTATTTCTGGCATTCACAGGAACGGGCAGAGTGTATTGAAACACATTCCATAGCAGTGATCCTCCGACTAGCAGTGTACAGCACGAAAGTTGAACGTAACTGGACCGAGCTTGGCGCAACCTAACCTAACAAACATAACATAACTCAACCTAACCTGCCAATAGCACTATTATTGGCCACCCCTGTGCCAGCAAAGCATATCAGTGCACACAGGAGCGCAGAAGTCCACGGAATAGCAGTGAGTAGCAGAAAAGTCAAGCTTGGCTATCCTAACCTAGCCAAACGTAACAAATCCAAGCGTAAAATATCTCAACTTAACCTGACGAGACCATTATCGCAGGCCCCCATAGATACAAGAAGAATCAACAAGAGCACCGTGGTGCGCAGAAATCAAACGCACTGCAGTGAATAGCACAAAAGTCGAAGGTATCCTAACCCAACCTGACATAACCTAACCTAAAGAAACGTAGTATAGCGGAACGTAACGTGCCGCGACCACCGCCCCTGGCCCCCGCAGACCCAAGCATAACGTAGTAGAGCGGTGTTAACCACAGGAATCCACCTGATAACAGTGTATAGCCCGAAAGGCAAGGGTGTCCTAACGAAACTTTCCCTAACGTATCATAATCAAGCGTAGCCTAACATAACGTAACGAGCCGAGACCACTATTGCTGGCGTCCACAGGACCAAGAAGAGTATATTAGAGCACAAACGGTCACAGGAATCCTCCGAATAGCAGTGTACAGCACGAAAGTCAACGATGACCATACTGGGCCTGGCATAAGCAAATCTAACAGAACGTAACACAACTCAGCCTAACGTGCCGATGCCACCATTACTGGCCATCCGAGAGGCAAGCAGAACATGTTGGAGCGCAGTAGGGCGCAGAAATCCACCGAATGGCAGTGAACGGCATGAAAGTCTTAGATATAATGTCCAAATGTCAGCATACTTGCCATATGCATACGCAGCATAGCTATAGCTATCGTGCCAAGTCCATTATTGGTGACCTCCACACAGCCAAGAACATTGAAATG
>NW_016912011.1:4024-5427 GCF_001483705.2 Eufriesea mexicana
GTAATCTAATTCAACCTAACATTACGAGACCACTGTTGCTGGCCCCTACGGAGATGACCAGAATGTACCAGAGCACATTAGCGCGCGGAAATCCACCGCATTGCAGTGAGTGGCACAAAGGCCGTATTTACCCTGACATAACATGACCTAACCTAACACAACCAAGCGTAGCATAGCTCAGCGCAACGTGCCGCGGCCACAGCACGCGGACGCCTCAGAGCCCAGCAGAATGTACAACGCACAGTCGATCTCAGAAGTTCACCGAATAAAATTGTATATTACGAAAGTCGAAGCCACCATAACCAAACAAGCCTAACCTAACCTAACCGCACGAAATATAGCACAACCTAATGTGCCGCGATCGCTACTGCTGGTACCGCCAGAGCCAAGCAGAGAATATTAGAATGCACTAGAGCGCAGAAGTCCACCGAATAGCAGTGCACAGAACAAGAGTCAGAGCTACCCTATCCTTATATGTCCAACATTAACATAAACAAACGTGACACAGCTTAATCTATCACACCACGACCACAATTGTTGGCCACCCCATAGCCGACCAGAACTTACTAGAGGAAAGTGGAAGGCAGAAATCAATGGAATGGCAATGTATAGCAGAAAAGTGAATATATCCAGACCCGGCCCAAGCGAATGTAACCTTACCAAACGTAACCTAACACAACTAACGTGCCGCCACCGCTATTGCTCGTCTCCGCGGGGTCGAGACGAGCATAGCAGATCAATATTGAGCGCAGAAATTCACCGAATAGGCATCTGCTTCTACGTCTGGCATCCCCAGAGCCATGCAGAATACGTTAGATCACAGAAGATCACAGAAACCCACGTAACTGCAGTGTAATGCACAAAACTCGTTGTAGCCTATCCTAACCTAGCCAAAGGTAATGTACCCAAACGTAACCTAACTTAACATAACGTCCCGCGGCCGCCGCTGCTGGCAACCACAGAGCCAATCTAAATGTAGTAGATAGGTCGGAACCATCCTAACGAACTTAATATACCCTAACCTAACCGAACGTAACGTAACCATACGTAACATGCCACGATCGCTATTGCTCCCACCCCCAGATTCGAGCAGAGTATTGTAGGGCAACGTAGGGCGCAGACATCCTCAGAATAGCAGCGTACACAACAAAAGTAAAAGCAATGCTATCCAAACTTAACCTTACGTGACCTAACCAAGCATAGCCTAACACGGAATAAAGTGCCGCGTCCGCTGTTGCTCGCCTTCTCAGTGTCGAGCCGATTATAGTAGAGCAATGTAGAGCTCAGGTTTCCACCGTATATCAGTTAACCGAAAAAATGACAAGGACACACTAACCAGACCTTCCTACCCCAACCTAACGAAACGTAACGTAGCTCAAACTAGCTTGCAGAGACCACCATTT
>NW_016912012.1:0-1544 GCF_001483705.2 Eufriesea mexicana
CCATCCATCCATACATACATACATATATACATCCATACATCCATACATCCGTATCATCCATACTCTCGTACATCCATACATACATACATCCATACATCCATCCAACCTTACATCCACCCATCCATACATCCGGCGATCAATACATCCATACAACAATCCATCCATCCACCTTACCATTGATCCATACATACATCATTTCACATATCCATACATACACATGTACATTCGTGCGTACATACATCCATACACACATCTTCCCACTCATTCATCCATAAATCCATAAATAAATCCATACAGTCATCCATAGTCACATCCATACAAGCATACATTCATGCATCCCCACATCTGTACATCAATACATCCATCCATCCATATATCCTGCCAACTACATATTACCATCCATACATCCATCCATCCATACACCCATACATCCATACATGCATACATCCATACATATATATATCCGTACATCCATTTACCCCTACATCCATACATTCGTACGTCCATACATACATACATGCATACATACATCCATTCATTCATCCATCCATGTATACACCCATACATACATACATCCATACATCCGTACATCCTTACATATATACATCCGTACATCCATTCATCCGTACATCCGTGCATTCGTACATCCATACATACATACAACCATACATCCATACATCCATTAATCCATACATCCACACATCCATACATCCATACATACGTACATCCACACATCCAAACACCCATACATCCAGCCATACGTATATCCCTCCAACCATACACCCATGCATTCATACATCCATACATCCATATATCCACACAACAATCCATCCATCCACCGATCCATTCATGCATACATACATCAATACATATATCCATACATATACAGATACATTCGTCCATACATACATTCACACGCACATCCTTCCATACATCCATCCATACATATATACTTACATCCACACATACATCCATACATACATCCATGCATACATCCATCCATCCATACAGCCATCCATCCATACATAAATCCATGCATACATCCATCTTGCCTTACTTCCATCCATCCAACCATCCACCCATCCATGCACCAATCGAACCATGCATCCATCCATCCATACAAGCACCCATCCACACTTCCATCGATCCACACATCTCTCCATCCATACATCCATCCATCCATTAATCCATACATCCACACATCCATAAATCCATCCATCCATACATTCATCCAACCATACACACATCCATACATCCATCCATATATACATCCATATATCGATCCATCCATACATCCGTCCATTCATTCATCCATCCATCCATACATCCATACATATATACATCCCTACATCCATACATCCGTATCATCCATACATTCGTACATCCATACATACATACATCCATACATCCATCCACCCGTACATCCATACATCCATACAACCATACATCCGTACATCCATACATCCATGCACCCATCCATCCATCCATCCATACATCCATAAATATATACATCCATACATACATACATCCGTATCGTCCATACA
>NW_016912012.1:1586-1843 GCF_001483705.2 Eufriesea mexicana
CACCCATCCATACATCCATCGATCCATACATCCATACAACAGCCCATCCATCCATACGTCCATACATACATCCGTACATATATCCATACATACACAGGTCCATTCGTCCATACATACATCCATACACACATCCTTCCATACATCCATTCATACATCCACACATACATCCACAGAAACGTCCATACATGCATCAATACAAGCGTACATTCATGCATCCATACATCTGTACATCAATACATCCATCCATCCATATATCC
>NW_016912012.1:2050-2675 GCF_001483705.2 Eufriesea mexicana
CATACATACATACATCCATACACCTTTACATCCATACATCCACCGATCCCTACATCCATCGATCCATGCATCCATACAACAATCCACCCATCCACCCATCCATACTTCCGTACATACATCAATACATATGTCCATACAAACCTTCATACATACATCCATACAAACATACATACATGCATCCATACATCTGTACATCAAAACATCCATCTATCCATATATACTGCCATCTACACATACATCCATACATACATCAATACATCAACTTATCCATTCATACATCCGTACGTCCGTACATCCGTACATTCGCACATCCATACGTCCATACATCCATACATCCATGCTTCCATACATGCATACATCCATACATTCTTACATCCATAAGTGCATCCATGCACACATACGTCCACCCATACATCCATCCAACAATACATACATACATACATCTGTACATACATCCATACGTTCATTCATACATACATCCATACGTACATACATCCACACATCTTCGCATCCACGTATCCATAAATCCATCTATCAGTTCTTGCATACATCCATCCATAGATCCATTCATCCATACATCCATCCAACCATACATACATCCATACATACATCCATACATACATCC
>NW_016912013.1:0-593 GCF_001483705.2 Eufriesea mexicana
ATTCTCTGGCAAGTAGATGGCTGTACTTGCCATTGGTTGAAGACGTTAGGCCATCTATTCTCCGCGCTACAACAGATTATAGATCTTGAATAGGCCTATTCTCTGGCAAGAAGACGGCTGCACTTGCCATTGGATTGAAGACGTTCGGCGACCTATTCACCATGCTATAGCAGGCTATAGATTTTGAATAGACCTATACTCTGGCAAGTAGGTGGCTGTATTTGCCATCGGTTTGCAGGCGTCAGGCCATGTATTCACCAAGCTATAGCAGATTATAGATCTTGAATAGGCCTATTCTCTGGCAAGGAGGGGGCTGTACTTGCCATCGGTTTGAAGGCGTTGGGCGATCTATTCTCCATTCTATAACAGGTTATAGATTATGAATATACCTATTCTCTGGCAAGTAGAAGCCTGTACTTGCCATTGGATTGAAGACGTTCGGCGACCTATTCACCATGCTATAGCAGGCTATAGATTTTGAATAGACCTATTCTCTGGCAAGTAGGTGGCTGTATTTGCCATCGGTTTGCAGGCGTCAGGCCATGTATTCACCAAGCAATAACAGATTATAGATCTTGAATAGGCCTATTCTC
>NW_016912014.1:0-1409 GCF_001483705.2 Eufriesea mexicana
GCTATAACCATTGCTATGATATAGAATCTGTCTGGAAAATACAATTTCATTGACATTTTCTACATATATCGTGGTGTCCTTTCTTTCTTGCATAAATAAGTAGGAAAGATTATATTGGCGTGCTATAGCCATTGCATTTCTGTAGAATCTGTCTGGAAAATTCAATTTTATTGACATTTTCGACTAATGTCGTAGTGTAGGTAACCTTCTTGCAAAAATAAGGATGAAAGATTCCATTTGCCAGCTATTGCCATTGCTATTCTATAGTATCTTGGTGGAGAATTCAATTTTATTGGCATACTCGACTAATATCGTGGTGAGCTGACATCCTTGCATAAATAAGAAGGTAAGATTCCATTGGCACGCTATAGCCATTGCAGTGCTACGGAATCTGGCCGGAAAATTCAATTTTATTGGCATTTTCGACTAACATCGTGGTGAGCTAACTTTCTTCGATAAATAAGGCGGAAAGATTCTCTTGCCGTGCTATAGAGATTGCAGTGCTATAGAATCTGGCTGGAATATTCAATTTTATTGACTTTTTCGGCTGATATCGTGGTGAGCACACTTTCTTGCATAAATAAGGAGGAAAGATTCTATTGGCCAGCTATAGCCATTGCTATTCTATAGTGTCTTGATGGATAATTCAATTTTTTTGACATATTCGAATAATAACGTGGTGAGCTTGCTTTCTTGCATAAATAAGGAGGAAGGATTCTATTGGCCAGCTATAGCCACTGCAATGCTATAGAATCTGGCTCGAAGATTCAATTTTATTGACATTTTCCACTAATGTCGTGGTGAGCTAACTTTCTTGTATAAATTAGAAGGAAAGATTCTATTGGCGTGCTATGGCCGTTGCAATGCTATAGAATCTGGATGGAAAATTAAAATGCAATGCTATATAATCTGGATGGAAAATTAAATTTTATTAACATTTTCGAATAATATCGTAGTTAGCTTACCTTCATGCATAAATAAGGAGGAAGGATTCTATTGGCGTGCTGTAGCCACTTTAATGCTATAGAAACTGGGTGGAAAATTAAATTTGATTAACATTTTCGAATAATATCGTGGTGAGCTAACTTTCTTGGATAAATAAGGAGGAAAGATACTATTGGCGTGCTATAGCCATTACAATGCTATAGAATCTGGATCGAAAATTAAATTTGATTGACGTTTTCGACTAATATCGTGGTTAGATAACTTTCTTGCATAAATAAGGAGGAAGGATTCTCTTGGCGTGCAATAGCCAATGCAATGCTATAGAATCTGGATCGAAAATTTAATTTTATTTACATTTTCGACTAATATCCTGGTGAGATAACTTTCTTGCATTAATAAGAAGGAAAGATTCTATTGGCGTGCTATGGCCATTGCAATGCTATAGAATCTGGCTCGAAAATTAA
>NW_016912015.1:0-1526 GCF_001483705.2 Eufriesea mexicana
CCTCCTTATTTATGCAAGAAAGTTAGCTCACGACGGTATAATTCGAAAATGTCAATAAAATTGAGTTTTCCAGCCAGATTCTATTGCATTGCAATGGCTGTAGCACGCCAATGGAATCTTTCCTCCTTATTTAAATAGCACGCCAATAGAATCTTTCCTCCTTATTTATGCAAGAAAGCAAGGTCACCACGATATTATCCGAAAATGTCAATAAAATTGATTGTTCCAGACAGGTTCTATAGCATTACAATGGCCATACCTCGACAATAGAATCTTTCCTACTTATTTAAGCAAGAAAGTTACCTGACCCCGTTATTTTTCGAAAATGTCAATAAAATTGGTTTTTCCAGCCAGATTCTATAGCACTGCAGCGGGTATATCGCGAAAATAGAATATTTCCTCCTCATTCATGCAAAAATGTTATCTCACCACGATAGTAGAAGAAAATGCCAATAAAATTGGATTTTCAGTCAAGATTATATATCATTGCAATGGCTATAGCACGCCAATAGAATCTTTCCTCCTTATGTATTTAAGAAAGTTAGCTCAACGCGATCTTACTCAGAACTGTCTATATAAAAATATTCTGCAGCCAGATACTATAGCATGCAAACGGAATTTTACATCCTTATTTGTGCAAGAAAGTCTGCTCACCACGATATTATCCGAGAATGTCAATAAAATTGATTGTTCCAAACAGGTTCCATAGCATTACAACGGCTGTAGCACGTCAATAGAATCTTTCCTCCTTATATATGCAAGATAGCTAGCTTAACACGATATTAGTCGAAAATGTCAATAAAATTTAATTTTCCAGCATGATTCTACAGCAATGCAATGGCTATAACACGCCAATAGAAACTTACCTCCTCATATATGCAACGAAGATAGCGCAGCACTATATTATTCGAAAATGTCAATAAAATAGAATTTTCCAGCCAGGCTCTATTGCACTGCAATGGCCATAGCTCGCCAACAGAATATTTCCTCCTTATTTATGCAAGAAAGTTATCTCACCCCGATATAAGTCGAACTTGTCAATATAATTATATTTTCCAGCCAGATTCTATTGCACTGCTATGGCCATAGTACGCCAATGGAATATTTCCTCCTTGTTTTTGCAAGAAAGTTAGCTCACCACGACAATAGTCGTACATGTGAATAAAATTGAAATTTCCAGACAGATTCTATAGCATCGCAATGGCTATAGAACGCCAATGGAATCTTTCCTCCTTATTTATGCAAGAAAGTTAGCTCTCCACGACATTATAAGAAAATGTCAGCAAAATTGAATTTTCCAGGCAGATTCTATAACACTGCAATGGCCATAGTACGCCAATGGAATATTTCCTCCTTGTTTAAGCGAGAAAGTTAGATCACCAAAATATTAGCCGAAAATGTCAATAAAATTGTATTTTCCATCCAGATTCTATAGCACTGCAACTGGCATAGCACACAAATCGAATCTTTCCTCCTTATTTATGCAAAGAAGGTATCTCACCACGATAATAGTCGAAAATGTGAGT
>NW_016912015.1:2622-3340 GCF_001483705.2 Eufriesea mexicana
TCCAGACAGGTTCTATAGCATTACAACGGCTATAGCACGTCAATAGAATCTTTCCTCCTTATTTATGCAAGATAGCTAGCTTAACACGATATTAGTCGAAAATGTCAATAAAATTTAATTTTCCAGCATGATTCTACAGCAATGCAATGGCTATAACACGCCAATAGAAACTTACCTCCTCATATATGCAACGAAGATAGCGCAGCACTATATTATTCGAAAATGTCAATAAAATAGAATTTTCCAGCCAGGCTCTATTGCACTGCAATGGCCATAGCTCGCCAACAGAATATTTCCTCCTTATTTATGCAAGAAAGTTATCTCACCCCGATATAAGTCGAACTTGTCAATATAATTATATTTTCCAGCCAGATTCTATTGCACTGCTATGGCCATAGTACGCCAATGGAATATTTCCTCCTTGTTTTTGCAAGAGAGTTAGCTCACCACGACAATAGTCGTACATGTGAATAAAATTGAAATTTCCAGACAAATTCTATAGCATCGCAATGGCTATAGCACGCCAATGGAATCTTTCCTCCTTATTTATGCAAGAAAGTTAGCTCTCCACGACATTATAAGAAAATGTCAGCAAAATTGAATTTTCCAGGCAGATTCTATAACACTGCAATGGCCATAGTACGCCAATGGAATATTTCCTCCTTGTTTAAGCGAGAAAGTTAGATCACCAAAATATTAGCCGAAAATGTCAATAAAA
>NW_016912016.1:0-1237 GCF_001483705.2 Eufriesea mexicana
GCCACATTATAAACCACTGCAATGGCTATAGTACGCCAATAGAAACCTTCCTCCCTACGTATGGAAAGGAGAGGGCTCACAACGATATTACTGGAAAATGTCAATAAAATTGTATTTCCCAGCCTGATTCTATAGCACTGCAATGGCTATAGCACGTCAATAGTATCTTTTCTCCATATTTATGCAAGAAAATTAACTCAACACGGTATTAGTCGAAAATGTAAATAAAATTGAATTTTCCAGCCAGATTCTATAGCATTGCAATGGCTATGGTAGGCCAATAGTATTCTTACGCCTTGTGCATACGCGGGAGTTAGCTCACCTCGATATTAGTCGAAAATGTAAATAGAATTGAGTTTTACAGCCAGATTCTTCAGCATTGCAATGGCTATGGTAGGCCAATAGTATTCTTACGCCTTGTGCATACGCGGGAGTTAGCTCACCTCGATATTAGTCGAAAATGTAAGTAAGATTGAATTTTCCAGCCAGATTCTATAGCATTGCAATGGCTATAGTAGGCCAATAGGATTCTTCCTCCTTCCGTATACAAGGGAGTTAGCACACCACGATATTAGTAGAAAATAACAATAAAATTGAATTTTCCACGCGGATTCTATAGCATTACGCGGATTCTATAGCATTCCATTGGCTATAGCACCCCAATAGAATCTTTCCCCCTTATTTGTCAAAGAGAGTTAGCTCACCACGATACTAGGCGAAAATGACAGTAGAATTGAATTTTTGAGACAGATTCTACCGCATTGCAATGGCTATAGTAGGCCAATAGAATTCTTCCTCCTCACGGACACAAGGGAGTTTCCTCACCACGATCTCAGTCGAAAATAACAATAAAATTGAATTTTCCAGCCTGTTTCTATAGCATTGCAATAGCTGCAGCTCGCCAATAGAATCTGTTGTCCTTATTTATGCAAGAAAATTAGCTCACCACGATATTAGTCGAAAATGTCTATAAAATTGAGTTTTCCGGGCAGTTTCTATAGCATTACAATGGCCATAGCACGCCAATAGCGTCCTTCCTCCTTATCGAAGCAAGAAAGTTATCTCGCCACGATATTAGCTGAAAATGTCAATAAAACTTAATTTTCCTGGCAGATTCTATAGCATTGCAATGGCCATTGCACTCTAATGCCGTCCTTCCTCCTTATCTAAGCAAGAAAGCTTGCACACCAGGATATTAACGGAAAATGTCTATAAAATAGTATTTTCCTGCCCAACT
>NW_016912017.1:0-523 GCF_001483705.2 Eufriesea mexicana
CATATATCCATACATCCGTGCATGCGTCAATCCACACCTGAATCAGTTCACACATACATACATTCATACATACATCCGTCCATACATCCACCCACCCATACATCTATCCACCCAAATAAACATACATCCATGTATCCATCCATCCATATATAAATCCATCCATAAATACAACCATCCAAACATTCATTCATCCATACAGCCATTCATCCATACATCCATAAGTCCATCCACCCATAACCCATCCATCCATTCATGCATCCGTTCACACAACCATCCATCCATGCATCCATATATAAACACATCCGTACATCCATAAATCCTACCATACCTACCTCCAACCGCCGATGCATCCAGCCAACCATACATACATACATACATCCATACATACATCTTTAACTACATCCTCGCACACATTCATGCATTCATCCCTACATCCATCCATACAGCCATACAACCACCGATCGATCCATGTATCCCTTCATCCACACATCCATCCATCAAAAACTTCCTTCCATCCACCCAT
>NW_016912018.1:0-1677 GCF_001483705.2 Eufriesea mexicana
TGTATGGATGTATGTATGTATGTATATTTTAATGTATGGGTGTATTTGAGTTATGTACGTATGTATGTATGTATCTATCGATGTAAGGGTGTACGACGGTATGGTTGTACGGATGCATGGATGTATGAATGTGTGGGTGGATGACCGGATGTGTGGATGTGCAGAAGAGCGGGCGTATGTATGGATGTTTGTATGGCTGAATGTATGGATGTATGCATGAATGTATGTATGGATGTTTCTATGGCTGAATGTACGGATGTATGCATGGATGTATGTATGGATGTTTGTAAGGATGGAAGCATGGGTGTATGTATGGATGTATGTATTGATGTGTGTATGAATGTCTGGATGGATGGATGGATTGTTGGGTTGATGTATGGATGGATGGATGTATGGATCGGACGATTTATGGATGGGTGTATGTATGGATGTATGTATTGATGTATGTATGAATGTCTGGATGGATGCATGGATTGTTGGGTTGATGTATGGATGGATAGATGTATGGATCGACGGATGTATGGTTCGCTGGATGTTTGGATCGATGGATCTATGGACGGGTGTATGTTTGGATGGATGGATGTATGGATGTATGGATGCTTGAATGTATGGATGCATTTGAGTTACGTATCTATGGATGTATGCATGGATGGATGCACGCATGTACGCATGTATGGATGTACGGATGCATGGATGTAAGGATGTGTCGATGGATGAATGGATGGGTGGATGGACGGAAGATTGGACGGAAGAAGGGATGTATGTATGGACGTTCGTATGGATGTATCTAAGGATCTATGCATGGATGTATGTGTGGATGTGAGAGTGTATGTATGTATGGATGTATCCATGGATGTATGTATGCATGGATGAGTGTACGGGTGGATTGATTTGTGGATGTATGGGTGTGTGGATGTATGAATGTACGGATGGATGGATGTATGGATGGTTGGATGTATGTATGTATGGATGTTTGAATGTATGGATGTATTTGCGTTATGTGTGTATGTATGTATGTATGTATGGATATACGGATGTACGCATGTATGGTTGTACGGATGCCTGGATATATGGATCTGTGGGTGCTTGAATGGATGGGTGGATGGACGGAAGAACGGGTGTATGTATGGATGTTTGTATGGATGTATGTATGGATGTAAGCATGGATGTATGTATGGATGTATGTAAGAATGTATGTATGGATGTATGTATGTGTTTATGTATGGAAGTTATGTATGGATGTATGGATGGATGGGTGTATCGATGGATGGAAGATCGAATGGATGGATTTATGGATATATGGATGGTGGATATATGTATGAATGGATGGATGGATGTATGAATGGATGGATGTATGGATGTATTGATGTATGTATGGATGTATGGATGGATGTATGAACAGACATGTGTATGGATGTATAGATGCGTGTATGGAAGGGCGTGTGTATGGATGCATGTATGGATGGACGTATGGATGTGTGCTCGGATGTATGTATGGATATATCCATGCATGTATGGATGGGTGTTTGTTTGGATGCATGTGTGGATGTACGGATGGATGTATGTGTGGATGTGTGTATGGGTGTATGTGTGGATGTGTGGAAGTGCGTATGGTTGGACGGATTTATGGATGTAAGGATGAGTGGATGTATTTATGTACGAATGTGTGGATGTACG
>NW_016912019.1:0-358 GCF_001483705.2 Eufriesea mexicana
AGCCTAGCTCGCCACAATATTATCCGAAAATGTCAATAAAAATGAATGCTCCAGGCAGGTTCTGTAGCATTACAACGGCTATTGCACGTCAATAGAATCTTTCCTCCTTAATTATGCAAGATAGGTAGCTCACCACGATATTAGTCGAAAATGTCAATACAATTTAATTATCCAGCATGATTCTATAGCATTGCATTGGCTATACCGCGCCAGTAGTATCTTCCCTCCATATTTATGCTGGAGAGTTAGCTCACCACGAAATCGGAAGAAAATGTTAATCAAATTGGACTTTCCAGCCAGATTCTATAGCATTGCTATGGCTATAGAACGCCAATAGTATCTTTCCTCAATGCTTATG
>NW_016912019.1:479-18557 GCF_001483705.2 Eufriesea mexicana
TAGAATCTTTCCTCCTTATTAATGCAAGGAAGTTAGCTCACCACGATATCAGTCGAGAATGTCAGTAAAATTGAAATTTCCAGACAGATTCTATAGCATTGCAAAGGCTATAGCACGCCAATAGAACCTTTCCTCCTTATTTATGCAAGAAAGTCAGCTCACCACGACAATAGTCGTATATGTGAATAAAATTGAAATTTCCAGACATATTCTATGGCATTGCAATGGCTATAGCACGCCCAATGAATCGTTCCTCCTTATCAATGCAAGAAAGTTAGCTCACCACGATATTAGTCGAGAATGTCAATAAAATTTAATTTTCCAGCATGATTCTATAGCATTGCAATGACTATAGCACGCCAATGGAACCTTTTCTCCCTATTTATGTAAAAATGTTATCTCACCTCGGTATTAGAAGAAAATGCTAATAAACTTGGATTTTCCATCCAGATTATACATCATTGCTATGGCTATTGCACGACAATGGGATATATCCTCCTTATTTAAGCAAGAAAGTTCGCTTACCACGATAATATTCGAAAATGTAAATAGAATTGGATCTTCCAGTCAGATTCTGTTGCACTACAATGGCCAAAGCACGCCAATAGAATCTTTCCTCCATGCTTATGCAAGAAAGTTAGGTCGCCACCATATTAGATCACAATGTCAATAAAATTAAGTTTCCCAGCCAGATTCTATTGCACCGCAATGGCCATAGCACGCCAATAGAATATTTCCTTCTTATTTATGCAAGGAGCCTAGCTCGCCACAATATTATCCGAAAATGTCAATAAAAATGAATGCTCCAGGCAGGTTCTGTAGCATTACAACGGCTATTGCACGTCAATAGAATCTTTCCTCCTTAATTATGCAAGATAGGTAGCTCACCACGATATTAGTCGAAAATGTCAATACAATTTAATTATCCAGCATGATTCTATAGCATTGCATTGGCTATACCGCGCCAGTAGTATCTTCCCTCCATATTTATGCTGGAGAGTTAGCTCACCACGAAATCGGAAGAAAATGTTAATCAAATTGGACTTTCCAGCCAGATTCTATAGCATTGCTATGGCTATAGAACGCCAATAGTATCTTTCCTCAATGCTTATGCAGGAAAGGGAGATCACCACGATATTAGATCACAATATCAATGAAATTGAATCTTCCACCCAGATTCTGTAGCATTGCAACGGCTATAGCCCGCCAATAGAATCTTTCCTCCTTATTTATGAAAGAAAGTTAGCTCACCCAGATATTAGACGAAACTGTCTATATAATTATATTTCCCTGCCAGATACTATGGCACTGCAACGGCTATAGCACGCCAACTGAATTTTTCCTCCTTATTTAAGCAAGAAGGTCAGCTCAAAACGATATTGTCCGAAAATGTCAGTAAAATTGAACTTTCCAGACAGATTCTATAGAATTGCAGTGGCTATAGCACGCCAACAGAATCCCTCCTCCTTACTTATGTAAGAAAGTTAGCTCACCGCGATATTAGTCGGTGATGTGAATAAAATTGAATCTCCTAGACAGATTCTATAGCATTGAAATGGCTATAGCATGCCAATAGGGTCTTTCCTCCATATTTACGCAGGAAAGTTAGCTCACCACGATATTACATATAAAGTTCAATGAAATTTAATTTTCCTAGCAGATTCTAGAGCATTGCGACGGCAATTGCACGCCAATAGAATCTTCCCCCCTTACCTATGCAACGAAGTTAGCTCACCACGATATTAGTCGAAAATGTCAATAAAATTTAATGATCCTGCCACATTCTACAGCATTGCTACGGCTATAACACGCCAATAGAACCTTTCCTCTTTATTTGTGCAAGAAAGTTAGCTCACCCCGATATTTGACGACAATGTCAATAAAATTGAATCTTCCAGCCTGATTCTATAGCATTGCAACTGCTATAGCACGCCAATGGTATCTTTACTGCTTATTTATGCAAGAAGGTTAGATAACCCCGATATTAGTCGAAACTATCTATATAATTATATTTTCCAGCCAGATTCTGTTGCACTGCAGTGGCAATAGCACGCCAATGGAACCGTTCCTCCTTATTTACGCAAAAAAGTTAGCTCACCACGACAACAGTCGTATATGTGAATAAAATTGAAATTTCCAGACATATTCTATAGCATTGCAATGGCTATAGCACGCCCATAGAATCTTTCCTCCTTATTAATGCAGGAAAGTTAGCTCACCACGACAACAGTCGTATATGTGAGTAAAATTGAAATTTCCAGGCATATTCTATAGCATTGCAATGGCTATAGCACGCCCATAGAATCTTTCCTCCTTATTAATGCAAGAAAGTTAGCTCACCACGATATTAGTCGAGAATGTCAATAAAATTAAATTTCCAGCATGATTCTATAGCATTGCAATGACTATAGCACGCCAATGGAACCTTTTCTCCCTATTTATGTAAAAATGTTATCTCACCACGATATTAGAAGAAAATGCTAATAAACTTGGATTTTCCATCCAGATTATACATCATTGCAATGGTTATTGCACGACAATGGAATATTTCCTCCTTATTTATGCAAGAAAGTACGCTTACCACGATAATATTCTAAAATGTAAATAGAATTGGATCTTCCAGTCCGATTCTGTTGCACTACAATGGCCATAGCACGCCAATAGAATCTTTCCTCCATGCTTATGCAAGAAAGTTAGGTCACCACCATATTAGATCACAATGTCAATAAAATTGAGTTTCCCAGCCAGATTCTATTGCACCGCAATGGCCATAGCACGGCAATAGAATATTTCATTCTTATTTATGCAAGGAGCCTAGCTCGCCACAATATTATCCGAAAATGTCAATGAAAATGAATGCTCCAGGAAGGTTCTATAGCATTACAACGGCTATAGCACGTCAATAAAATCTTTCCTCCTTATTTAGACAAGATAGGTAGCTCACCACGATATTATTCGAAAATGTCAATACAATTTAATTTTCCAGCATGATTCTATAGCATTGCAATGGCTATAGCACGCCAATCGAATCTTTGCCCCTTATTTATGCAAGAAAACTAGATCACCACGATATTAGTCGAAAATGTCAATAAAATTTAATGTTCCAGCAAGGTTCAATGGCATTTCGATGGCTATAGAACGCCAATAGTATCTTCCCTCCATATTTATGCTAGAGAGTCATCTCACCACGAAATCGGAAGAAAATGTTAATCAAATTGGATTTTCCATCCAGATTCTATAGCATTGCTATGGCTATAGCGCGCCAGTAGAGTCTTTCCTCCTTATATATGCAAGAAAGTTAGCTCACGCCGATATTAGCCGAAAATGTAAATAAAATTTTATTTTCCAGTCAGATTCTGTATCATTCCAATGGCTATAGCACGCCGATTGAGTCCTACCTCCTTACTTATGCAAGAAAGTAAGCCCACAACGAAATTGGAAGAAAATGTTAATAAAATTGGATTTTCCAGCCAGATTCAATAGCACTGCAGTGGCTATAGCACGCCAATGGAAACTTTCCTCCTTATTTACGCAAGATAGGTAGCTCATCACGATATTAGTCGAAAATGTCAATACAATTTAATGTTCCAGCATGATTCTATAGCATTGCATTGGCTATAGCACGCCAATAGAATCTTTGCTCCTTATTAATGCAAGAAAACTAGCTCACCACGATATTAGTCGAATATGTCTATAAAATTTAATGTTCCAGCAAGATTCTATAGCATTGCAATGGCTATAGCGCGCCAATAGTATCTTACCTCCCTTTTTATGCAAGAAAGTTAGCCCACCCCGATATTAGTCGAACTTCTCAATATAATTATATTTTCCAGCCAGATTCTGTTGCACTGCAGTGGCTATAGCACGCCAATAGCATCTTTCCTCCTTATTTATGCAAGAAAGATAGCTCTCCACGATAATATTCGAAAATGTCAATAAAATTTAATGTTCAAGCCAGATTCTATAGCATTGCAATGGCTATAGCACGCCAATAGCATCTTTCCTCCTTATTTATGCAAGAAAGATAGCTCTCCACGATAATATTCGAAAATGTCAATAAAATTGAGTTTCCCAGCCAGATTCTATTGCACTACAACGGCTATAGCAGGCCAACGGAATTTTTCCTCCTTATTTAAGAAAGAAGTTCAGCTCAAGACGATATGGTCCGAAAATGTCAGTAAATTTGAACTCTCCAGCCAGATTCTATAGCATAGCAATGGCAATAGCACGCCAATAGTATTCTTCCTCCTTGTTTATGCAAGATAGTGAGCTCACAACAATATTAGTCAAAAATGTCAATAAAACTGAATTTTCCATCCAGGTTCTATAGCACTGCAACGGGCATAGCACGCAAATAGAATCTTTCCTCCTTCTTTATGCAACAAAGATAGCTCACCACGATCTGAGAAGAAAATGTTAATAAAACTGGACTTCCCAGACAGACTCTATAGCATTGCAGTGGCTATAGCACGCCAATAGAATCTTCCCCTCCTTATTTAAGCTAGAAATATAGCTCAACACGAAATTGGAAGATAATGTTAATAAAATTGGATATTCCAGCCTGATTCTATAGCATTGCTATGGCTATAGCACGCCAATAGAATTGTTCCTCCTATTTACGCAAGAAAGTTAGCTCAACACGGCGTTAGTCGTAAATGTGATTAAAATTGAAACCTCCAGCCAGATTCTATAGCATTGAAATGGATATAGCACGCCAATAGAGTCTTTCCTCCCTATTTATGCAAGAAAGTTAGCTCACCCCGATATTAGTCGAACTTCTCAATAGAATTATATTTTCCAGCCAGATTCTGTTGCACTGCAGTGGCTATAGCACGCCAACAGAATCCCTCCTCCTTATTTATGCAAGAAAGTTCGCTCACCGCGACAACAGTCGTATATGTGAATAAAATTGAAATTTCCAAACATATTCCATAGCATTGCAATGGCTATAGCACGCCCATAGAATCTTTCCTCCTTATTAATGCAAGAAAGTTAGCTCACCACGACAACAGTCGTATATGTGAGTAAAATTGAAATTTCCAGACATATTCTATAGCATTGCAATGGCTATAGCACGCCCATAGAATCTTTCCTCCTTATTAATGCAAGGAGCCTAGCTCACCACAATATTATACAATAATGTCAATAAAAATGATTGCTCCAGGCAGGTTCTATAGCAGTACAAAGGCTATAGCACGTCAATAGAATCTTTCCTCCTTATTAATGCAAGGAGCCTAGCTCACCACAATATTATACAATAATGTCAATAAAAATGATTGCTCCAGGCAGGTTCTATAGCAGTACAAAGGCTATAGCACGTCAATAGAATCTTTCCTCCTTATTAATGCAAGGAGCCTAGCTCACCACAATATTATACAATAATGTCAATAAAAATGATTGCTCCAGGCAGGTTCTATAGCAGTACAAAGGCTATAGCACGTCAATAGAATCTTTCCTCCTTATTAATGCAAGGAGCCTAGCTCACCACAATATTATACAATAATGTCAATAAAAATGATTGCTCCAGGCAGGTTCTATAGCAGTACAAAGGCTATAGCACGTCAATAGAATCTTTCCTCCTTATTAATGCAAGGAGCCTAGCTCACCACAATATTATACAATAATGTCAATAAAAATGATTGCTCCAGGCAGGTTCTATAGCAGTACAAAGGCTATAGCACGTCAATAGAATCTTTCCTCCTTATTAATGCAAGGAGCCTAGCTCACCACAATATTATACAATAATGTCAATAAAAATGATTGCTCCAGGCAGGTTCTATAGCAGTACAAAGGCTATAGCACGTCAATAGAATCTTTCCTCCTTATTAATGCAAGGAGCCTAGCTCACCACAATATTATACAATAATGTCAATAAAAATGATTGCTCCAGGCAGGTTCTATAGCAGTACAAAGGCTATAGCACGTCAATAGAATCTTTCCTCCTTATTAATGCAAGGAGCCTAGCTCACCACAATATTATACAATAATGTCAATAAAAATGATTGCTCCAGGCAGGTTCTATAGCAGTACAAAGGCTATAGCACGTCAATAGAATCTTTCCTCCTTATTAATGCAAGGAGCCTAGCTCACCACAATATTATACAATAATGTCAATAAAAATGATTGCTCCAGGCAGGTTCTATAGCAGTACAAAGGCTATAGCACGTCAATAGAATCTTTCCTCCTTATTAATGCAAGGAGCCTAGCTCACCACAATATTATACAATAATGTCAATAAAAATGATTGCTCCAGGCAGGTTCTATAGCAGTACAAAGGCTATAGCACGTCAATAGAATCTTTCCTCCTTATTAATGCAAGGAGCCTAGCTCACCACAATATTATACAATAATGTCAATAAAAATGATTGCTCCAGGCAGGTTCTATAGCAGTACAAAGGCTATAGCACGTCAATAGAATCTTTCCTCCTTATTAATGCAAGGAGCCTAGCTCACCACAATATTATACAATAATGTCAATAAAAATGATTGCTCCAGGCAGGTTCTATAGCAGTACAAAGGCTATAGCACGTCAATAGAATCTTTCCTCCTTATTAATGCAAGGAGCCTAGCTCACCACAATATTATACAATAATGTCAATAAAAATGATTGCTCCAGGCAGGTTCTATAGCAGTACAAAGGCTATAGCACGTCAATAGAATCTTTCCTCCTTATTAATGCAAGGAGCCTAGCTCACCACAATATTATACAATAATGTCAATAAAAATGATTGCTCCAGGCAGGTTCTATAGCAGTACAAAGGCTATAGCACGTCAATAGAATCTTTCCTCCTTATTAATGCAAGGAGCCTAGCTCACCACAATATTATACAATAATGTCAATAAAAATGATTGCTCCAGGCAGGTTCTATAGCAGTACAAAGGCTATAGCACGTCAATAGAATCTTTCCTCCTTATTAATGCAAGGAGCCTAGCTCACCACAATATTATACAATAATGTCAATAAAAATGATTGCTCCAGGCAGGTTCTATAGCAGTACAAAGGCTATAGCACGTCAATAGAATCTTTCCTCCTTATTAATGCAAGGAGCCTAGCTCACCACAATATTATACAATAATGTCAATAAAAATGATTGCTCCAGGCAGGTTCTATAGCAGTACAAAGGCTATAGCACGTCAATAGAATCTTTCCTCCTTATTAATGCAAGGAGCCTAGCTCACCACAATATTATACAATAATGTCAATAAAAATGATTGCTCCAGGCAGGTTCTATAGCAGTACAAAGGCTATAGCACGTCAATAGAATCTTTCCTCCTTATTAATGCAAGGAGCCTAGCTCACCACAATATTATACAATAATGTCAATAAAAATGATTGCTCCAGGCAGGTTCTATAGCAGTACAAAGGCTATAGCACGTCAATAGAATCTTTCCTCCTTATTAATGCAAGGAGCCTAGCTCACCACAATATTATACAATAATGTCAATAAAAATGATTGCTCCAGGCAGGTTCTATAGCAGTACAAAGGCTATAGCACGTCAATAGAATCTTTCCTCCTTATTAATGCAAGGAGCCTAGCTCACCACAATATTATACAATAATGTCAATAAAAATGATTGCTCCAGGCAGGTTCTATAGCAGTACAAAGGCTATAGCACGTCAATAGAATCTTTCCTCCTTATTAATGCAAGGAGCCTAGCTCACCACAATATTATACAATAATGTCAATAAAAATGATTGCTCCAGGCAGGTTCTATAGCAGTACAAAGGCTATAGCACGTCAATAGAATCTTTCCTCCTTATTAATGCAAGGAGCCTAGCTCACCACAATATTATACAATAATGTCAATAAAAATGATTGCTCCAGGCAGGTTCTATAGCAGTACAAAGGCTATAGCACGTCAATAGAATCTTTCCTCCTTATTAATGCAAGGAGCCTAGCTCACCACAATATTATACAATAATGTCAATAAAAATGATTGCTCCAGGCAGGTTCTATAGCAGTACAAAGGCTATAGCACGTCAATAGAATCTTTCCTCCTTATTAATGCAAGGAGCCTAGCTCACCACAATATTATACAATAATGTCAATAAAAATGATTGCTCCAGGCAGGTTCTATAGCAGTACAAAGGCTATAGCACGTCAATAGAATCTTTCCTCCTTATTAATGCAAGGAGCCTAGCTCACCACAATATTATACAATAATGTCAATAAAAATGATTGCTCCAGGCAGGTTCTATAGCAGTACAAAGGCTATAGCACGTCAATAGAATCTTTCCTCCTTATTAATGCAAGAAAGTTAGCTCACCACGTTGCACCGCAGTGGCTATAGCACGCCAATAGAATATTTCCTTCTTATTAATGCAAGGAGCCTAGCTCACCACAATATTATACAATAATGTCAATAAAAATGATTGCTCCAGGCAGGTTCTATAGCAGTACAAAGGCTATAGCACGTCAATAGAATCTTTCCTCCTTATTTATGCAAGACAGGTAGCTCACCGCGATATTAGTGGAAAATGTCAATACAATTTAATTTTCCAGCCTGATTCTATAGCTTTGCAACGGCTATAGCACGCCAATAGGATCTTTCCTCCTTATTTATAAAAGAAAGAAAGCTCTCCCCGATATTAGCCGAACTTGCCAATATAATTATATTTTCAAGCCAGATTCTGTTGCACCGCAGTGGCTATAACACGCCAATGGAATTTTTCCTCCTTATTTACGCACGAAAGTTAGCTCACCATGACAATAGTCGTATATGTGAATAAAATTGAAGTTTCCAGACAGATTCCATAGCATTGCAATGGCTATAGCACGCCATTAGAATCTTTCGTCCTTATTTATGCAAGAAAGTTTGCTCTCCACGACAATAGTCTTATATGTGAATAAAGTTGAAATATCCAAGCAGATTCTATAGCAATGCAATGGCTACAGCACGCTAATAGAATCTTTCCTCCTTATTTATGCAAGAAAGTTAGCACACCACGACAATAGTCGTATATGTGAATAAAATTGAAATTTCCAGACTGATTCTACCGCCTTGCAATGGCTGAACCACGCCAATAGAAGATTTCCACCTTATTTATGCAAGAAAGTTAGCTCACCACGACAATGGTCGTATTTGTGAATAAAATTGAAATTTCCAGCCAGATTCTGTAGCATTGCAACAGCTATAGCAAGCCAATAGAATCCCTCCTCCTTATTTATGCAAGGAAGTTAGCACACCGCGGCATTAGTCGAGAATGTGAATAAAATTGAACCTTCTAGACAGTTTATATAGCATTGCAACGGGTATAGCACGCAAATAGAATCTTTCCTCCTTATTTATGCAACAAAGTTAGCACACCACGATATTATTTGAAAAGTTCAATAAAATTGAATTTTCCATGCAGATTCTATAGCATTTCGACGGCAATTGCACGCCAATAGAATCTTTCCTACTTATCTATGCAACGAAGTTAGCTCACCACGGTATTAGTCGAAAATGTCAATAAAATTTAATGTTCCAGCAAGATTCAATGTCATTGCAGTGGCTATAGCACGCTAACAGAATCTTCCCCTCCTTATTTAAGCTAGAAAGATAGCTCACCACGAAATTGGATGAAAATGTTAATAAAATTGGATTTTCCAGCCTGATTCTATATCATTGCTAAGGATATAGCACGCCAATAGAATTTTTGCTCCTTATTTATGCAAGAAAACTAGCTCACCACGATACGAGTCGAAAATGTCAATAAAATTTAATGATCCATCAAGATTCTATACCATTGCAATGGCTATAGCGCCCCAATAGTTTCTTCCCTCCTTATCTTCGCTAGAGAGTTAGCTCACCACGAAATCGGAAGAAAATGTTAATCAAATTGGATTTTCCAGCCAGATTCTATAGCATTGCGACTGCTATAGCACGCCAATAGAACCTTTGCTCCGTATTTATGCAAAAAGTTAGTTCACCCCGATATAAGTCGAACTTGTCAATAGTATTATATTTTCAAGCCAGATTCTGTTGCACCGCAGTGACTATAGCACGCCAATGGAATTTTCCTCGTTATTTACGCACGAAAGTTAGCTCACCACGACAATAGTCGTATATGTGAATAAAATTGAAATTTCCAGACTGATTCTACAGCATTGCATTTGCTAAACCACGCCAATAGAAGATTTCCACCTTATTTATGCAAGAAGGTTAGCTCACCACGATATTAGTCGAAAATGTCAATAAAATATAATTATCAAGCATGATTCTATAGCATTGCAATGGCTATAGCACGCCAATAGAGTCTTTCCCCCTTATTTTTGCAAGAAGGTCAGCTCACCACGATATTGTCCGAAAATGTCAGTAAAATTGAACTTTCCAGCCAGGTTCTATAGCATTACAAAGGCTATAGCACGTCAATAGAATCTTTCCTCCTTATTTATGCATAAACAAAGTTAGCTCACAACAATAATAGTCGAAAATGTCATTAAAATTGAGTTTTCCAGCCAGATTCTATAGCATTGCAATGGCAATAGCACGCCAATAGTATTCTTCCTCCTTGTTTATGCAACAAAGTTAGCTCACAACAATAATAGTCGAAAATGTCATTAAAATTGAGTTTTCCAGCCAGATTCTATAGCATTGCAATGGCAATAGCACGCCAATAGTATTCTTCCTCCTTGTTTATGCAACAAAGTTAGCTCACAACAATAATAGTCGAAAATGTCATTAAAATTGAGTTTTCCAGCCAGATTCTATAGCATTGCAATGGCAATAGCACGCCAATAGTATTCTTCCTCCTTGTTTATGCAACAAAGTTAGCTCACAACAATAATAGTCGAAAATGTCATTAAAATTGAGTTTTCCAGCCAGATTCTATAGCATTGCAATGGCAATAGCACGCCAATAGTATTCTTCCTCCTTGTTTATGCAACAAAGTTAGCTCACAACAATAATAGTCGAAAATGTCATTAAAATTGAGTTTTCCAGCCAGATTCTATAGCATTGCAATGGCAATAGCACGCCAATAGTATTCTTCCTCCTTGTTTATGCAACAAAGTTAGCTCACAACAATAATAGTCGAAAATGTCATTAAAATTGAGTTTTCCAGCCAGATTCTATAGCATTGCAATGGCAATAGCACGCCAATAGTATTCTTCCTCCTTGTTTATGCAACAAAGTTAGCTCACAACAATAATAGTCGAAAATGTCATTAAAATTGAGTTTTCCAGCCAGATTCTATAGCATTGCAATGGCAATAGCACGCCAATAGTATTCTTCCTCCTTGTTTATGCAACAAAGTTAGCTCACAACAATAATAGTCGAAAATGTCATTAAAATTGAGTTTTCCAGCCAGATTCTATAGCATTGCAATGGCAATAGCACGCCAATAGTATTCTTCCTCCTTGTTTATGCAACAAAGTTAGCTCACAACAATAATAGTCGAAAATGTCATTAAAATTGAGTTTTCCAGCCAGATTCTATAGCATTGCAATGGCAATAGCACGCCAATAGTATTCTTCCTCCTTGTTTATGCAACAAAGTTAGCTCACAACAATAATAGTCGAAAATGTCATTAAAATTGAGTTTTCCAGCCAGATTCTATAGCATTGCAATGGCAATAGCACGCCAATAGTACCTTTCCTCCTTATTTATGCAAGGAAGTTAGCACACCGCGGAATTGCACGCCAATAGAATCTTTCCTCCTTATTTATGCAAGGAAGTTAGCACACCGCGGTATTAGTCGATAAGGTGAATAAAATTGAACCTTCTAGACAGTTTATATAGCATTGCAACGGGTATAGCACGCAAATCGAATTTTTCCGTCTTATTTATGCCTCAAAGTTTGCTCACGACGATATTATTTGAAAAGTTCAATAATATTGAATTCTCCATGCAGATTCTATAGCACTGCGACGGCAATTGCACGCCAATAGAATCTTTCCTACTTATCTATGCAACGAAGTTAGCTCACCACGATATTATTCGAAAATGTCAATAATATTTAATTATCCAGCCAGATTCTATAGACAGCACGCCAATAGAATCTTTCCTACTTATCTATGCAACGAAGTTAGCTCACCACGATATTATTCGAAAATGTAAATAGAATTGGATTTTCCTGCCAGATTCTATTGCACTACAACGGGTATAGCACGCAAATAGAATCTTTCCTCCTCATTTATGCAACAAGGTCTGCTCACCACGATATTAGAAGAAAATGTTAATAAAATTGGACTTCCCAGACAGATTCTATAGCATTGCAGTGGCTACAGCACGCCAATAGAAACCCTCCTCCTTATTTATGCAAGAAAGGTAGCTCACCACGATATTATTTGAAAATGTCAATAAAATTGAATTTTCCATGCAGATTCTATAGCATTGCGATGGCAATTGCACGCCTGTAGAATCATTCCTCCTTATCTATGCAAGGAGGCCAGCTCACCAAGATATTGGCTGAAAATGTCAACAAAATTGAATTTTCCAGCCAGATTATATAGCACTGCAATGGCGATAGCACGCCAATAGTATTCTTCCCCCTTATTTATGCAAGAAAGTTAGCTCACCACGATATTGGGAGAAAATGTTAATAAAATTGACTTTCCATGCAGATGCTATAGTATTGCATTGGCTATAGGACGCCAATAGTTTCTTTCTTCCTTATTTAAGCAAGAAAGTTAGCCCACCAAGATATTAAAAGAAAATGTTAATAAAATTTGTTTTTCCAGCCAGTTTCTATAGCACTGCAACGGGTATAGTGCACAAATAGAATCTTTCCTCCTTATGTATGCAAGGAGGCTAGATAACCGCGATATTAGCCGAAAATGTCATTAAAATTAAATTTTTCAGTCAGATTCTGTAGCATTGCAATGGAAATAGCGCGACAATATAATATTTCCTACTTATTCAAGCAAGAATGATACCTCACCACGATATTATTTGAAAATGTCAATGAAATTGAATTTTCCATGCAGATTCTATAGCATTGCGATGGCTATAGCACGCCAATAGAATCTTTCCACCTTATTTATGCAAGAAAGTTAGCTCACCACGATATTAGTAGAAAATGTCAATAAAATTGAATTTTCCATCCAGATTATATGTCATTGCAATGGGTATAGCACGCCAATAGAATCTTTCCTCCTTATTTATGCAAGAAAGTTAGCTCACCCCGATATTAGTCGAAACTGTCTGTATAATTACATTTTCCAGCCAGGTACTATAACACTGCAACTGCTATCGCACGCCAATGGAATAGCTCCTTATTTATGCAAGAAAGTTAGCACACCACGATATTGGTAGAAAATGTAAATGAAATTTAATTTTCCACAATTATTCAATGGCATTGCAATGGCTATAGCACGCCAATGGAATCTTTGTTCCTTATTTATGCAAGAAAGTTACCTCACCCCGATATTAGTCGAACGTGTCAATATAATTATATTTTCCGGCCAGATTCTGATGCACTGCAACGGATATAGCACCCCAACGGAATTTTTGCTCCTTATTGATGCAAGAAAGTTAGGTCACCCCGATATTAGAAGAAACTGTGTATGTAATTATATTTTCCAGCCAGATACTATGGAATTGCAACGGCTATAGCACGCCAACGGAATTTTTTCTCCTTGCTTATCCACGGAGGTTACCTCACCACGATATTATTCGAAAATGTCAATAAAATTGAATTTTCCAGCCGGATTCTATAGCACTGCGTCGGGTATAGCACGCCAATATTATCTTTCCGCCTTACTTAAGGAAGAAAGTTAGCTCACCGCGATATTAGCCAAAAATGTGAATAAAATTGAATCCTCCAGCCACATTCTGTTGCACTGCAGTGGCTATAGCACGCCAATGGAATTTTTCCTCCTTATTAACGCAAGAAAGTTAGCTCACCACGATATTGGGAGAAAATGTTAATAAAATTGGATTTTCCTGCCAGATTCTATTGCGCTACAATGGCAAGAGCACGCCAATAGCATCTTTCCTCCTTATTTATGCAAGGAGGTTAGCACGCGGCGATATTAGCTGAAAATGTCAATAAATTTAAATTTTCCAGTCAGATTCTGTAGCATTGCAATGGAAATAGCACGACAATAGAATATTTCCTAATTATTTAAGCAACAAGGTTACCTCAACACGATATTAAACGAAAATGTCAATAAAATTGAATTTTCCAGCCAGATTCTATAGCACTGCAACGGGTATAGCGCGCAAATAGTATCTTTCCTCCTTATTTATGCAAAAAAGTTATCTCACCACGATATTATTTGAAAATGTCAATAAAATTGAATTTTCCATGCAGATTCAATAGCATTGCGATGGCAATTGCACGCCTATAGAATCATTCCTCCTCATCTATGCAAGGAGGTCAGCTCACCAAGATATGGGCAGAAAATGTCAACAAAATTGAATTTTCCAGCCAGATTATATAGCACTGCAATGGCGATAGCACGCCAATAGTATTCTTCCTCCTTATTTATGCAAGAAAGTTAGCTCACCACGATATTAGACGAAATGACAACAAAATATAATTTTCCATGCAGATTCCATAGCATTGCAACGGCTATAGCACGCCAATAGAATATTCCCACCTTGTTTATGAAAGAAAGTAGCTCAGTACGGTATTAGTCGAAAATGTCAATAAAATTTAATTTTCCAGCGCGTTTCTATAGCATTGCAATGGCTACAGCACGCCAATAGTATCTTTCTATTTTATTTGTGCAAAAAAGTTAGCTCACCCCGATATTATGCGACAATGTCAATAAAATTGAATCTTCCAGCCAGAGTCTATAGCATTGCAACGGCTATAGCACGCCAATAGTATCTTTCCTCCTTGCATATGTAAGAAAGTTACCTCACCACGATATCATTGGAAATTGTCAATAGAAGTGGACTTTCCAGCCAGATTCTATTGCGCTACAATGGCCATAGCACGCCAGAAGCGTCTTTCCTCCTTATTTATGCAAGGAGGTTAGCTCACCGCGATATTAGATATTTTCCAGCCAAATACTATAACACTCCGACGGCTATAGCACGCCAGCGGAATATATCCTTCTTATTTATGCAAGAAAGTTAGCTCACCATGATATCGGCAGAAAATGTCAATGAACTTTAATTTTCCAGCATTATTCTACAACATTGCAATGGCTATAGCACGCCAATAGAATCTTTGATCCTTATTTATGCAAAAAAGTAAGCTCACCCCGATATTAGTCGAAACTGTCTATATAATTATATTTTCCAGCCAGATACTATCACACAGCAACGGCTACAGCACGCCAACGGAATATTTCCCCCTTATTTATGCAAGAAAGAGAGCTCACCACGATATTGGAAGAAAATGTCAATGAAATTTAATTTTCCAGCATCACTCTATAGCATTGCAACGGCTATAGCACGCCAATATAATCTTTCCTCCTTATATATGAAAGAAAGTTACCTCACCACGATATCATTCGAAAAAGTCAATAAAATTGGATTTTCCAGCCAGACTCTGTTGCGCAACAATGGCCATAGCGCGACTATAGAATCTTTCCTACTTATTTAAGCAAGAAAGATACCTCACCACGATATAATACGAGAATGTCAATAAAATTGAAATCTCCAGCCAGTTTCTGTAGCACTGCAACGGGTATAGCGCGCAAATAGAATCTTTCCTCCTTATTTATGCAAAAAAGTTAGCTCACCCCGATATTTAACGACAATGTCAATAAAATTGAATCTTCCAACCGGATTCTATAGCATTGCAACGGCCATAGCACGCCAATAGAGACTTACCGCCTTATTTATGCAAGAAAGTTAGCTCACACCGATATTAGTCGAACTTGACAATATAATTATTTTTCCGGCCAGATTCTGATGCACTGCAGCGGCTATAGCACGCCAATGGAATTTTTCCTACTTGTTTATGCAAGAAAGTTAGCTCGTCACGACAAGAGTCGTATATGTGAATAAAATTGAATTTCCAGACAGATTCTATAGCATTGCAATGGCTATAGCACGCCAATAGAATCCTTACTCCTTATTTATGCAAGAAAGTTAGCTCACCACGACAATAGTCGTATATGTGGACAAAATTATAATTTCCAGACAGATTCCACAGCATTGCAATGGCTATAGTACGCCAATAGGATTTCTCCTCCATGTTTATGCAAAAAAGGTATCTCACCAAGATATTAGTCGAAAATGACAATAAAATTTAATTTTCCAGCATGATTCTATAGCATTGCAATGCCTGTAGCACGCCAATAGAATCTTTCCTCCTTATTTATGCAAAAAAGTCAACTCGCCACGATATTAGAAGAAAATGTTAATAAAATTGGGTTTTCCATCCAGATTATATATCATTGCAATGGCTGCAGCACGCCAATAGGATCTTACCTCCTTATTTATGCAAGAAAGTTAGCTTACCCCGATATTAGCCGAAACTGTGTATATAATTATATTTTCCAGCCAGATACTATAGCGTTGCAACGGCTATAGCACGCCAACGGAATTTTTTCTCCTTTCTTATGCAAGGAGGTTACCTCACCACGATATTATTCGAAAATTTCTATAAAATTGAGTTCTCCAGCCATATTCTATTGCACTGCAGAGGCCATAGCAGGCCAATACAATATTTCCTCCTTATTTACGCAGCGAGCTTAGCTCTCCACAACATTATCCGAAAAAGTAAAAAAAATGATTGTTCCAGACATGTTCTGTAGCATTACAATGGCTATAGCACGCCAATACAATCTTTCCTCCTTATTTATTTAAGAAAGTTAGCTCACACCGATATTAGTCGAACTTGACAATATAATTATTTTTCCAGCCAGATTCTGTTGCACTGCTGCGGCTATAGCACGCCAATGGAACTTTTCCTTCTTATTTACGCAAGACAGTTAGCTCATCACGACAATAGTCGTGTATGTGAATAAAATTGAAATTTCCAGACATATTCTATAGCATTGCATTGGCTATAGCACGCCAATAGTCTATTTCCTCCTTATTTATGCATGAAAGTTAGCTCAACACGATATTGTTCGAAAATGTCAATAAAATTGTGTTTTCCAGCCATATTCTATTGCACTGCAATGGCCATAGCACGCCAATACATTATTTCCTTCTTATTTATGCATTGAGCTTAGCTCACCACAACATTATCCGAAAACGTCAATAAAAATGATTGTTCAAGACAGGTTCTGTAGCATTGCAATGGCGATAGCACGTCAATAGAATCTTTCCTCCTTATTTATGCATGAAAGCTCGCTCACCACGATATTATCAGAAAATGTCAATAAAATTGAATCTTCCAGCCAGATTCTATAGCATTGCAACGGCTATAGCACGCCAATAGTATCTTTCCTCCTTTCATATGCAAGAAAGTTACCTCACCACGATATCATTCGACAGTGTCAATAAAAGTGGATTTTCCAGCCAGATTCTATGGCGCTACAATGGCCATAGCACGCCAAAAGTATCCTTCCTCGTTATTTATGCAAGGAGGTCAGCTCACCGCGATATTAGCCAAAAATGTCAATAAAATTGAACTTTCCAGCCAGATTCTGTAGCATTGCAGTGGAAATAGCGCGACAATAGAATCTTTCCTACTTATTCAAGCAAGAAAGTTGCCTCACCACGATATTATACGAGAATGTCAATAAAATTGAATTCTCCAGGCAGTTTCTGTGGCACTGCAACGGGTATTGCTCGCAAATAGAATCATTCCTCCATATTTATGCAAAAAAGTTAGCTCACCACGATAATAGAAGAAAATGTCAATAAAATTGGATTTTCCATACAGATTATATGTCATTGCAATGGCTTAGGCACGCCAATAGAATATTTCCTCCTTATTTATGCAAGAATGTTTGCTCACCCCAATATTAGTCGAAACTGTCTATATAATTATATTTTCCATTCAGATTCTATAGCACTGCAACGGATATAGCACGCCAATAGAATCTTTCCTCCTTATTTATGCAAGAAAGTTAGCTCACCCCGATATTAGTCGAACTTGTCAATATAATTAATTCTCCGGCCAGATTCTGATGCACTGCAGGGGCCATAGCACGCTATTGGAATTTTTCCGCCTTATTTACGCAAGAAAGTTAGCTCATCACGACAATAGTCGTATATGTGAATAAAATTGAAATTTCC
>NW_016912019.1:18602-27558 GCF_001483705.2 Eufriesea mexicana
ATCTTTCCTCCTTATTTATGCAAGAAAGTTAGCTCACCACGACAATAGCCGTATACGTGAATAAAATTGTAATTTCCAGACAGATTCCACAGCATTGCAATGGCTACAGTACGCCAAAAGCATTTCTCCTCCATATTTATGCGAAAAAGGTATCTCACCAAGATGTTAGTCGAATATGACAATAAAATTTAATTTTCCATTCAGATTATATGCCATTGCTATGGCTACAGCACGCCAATAGAATCTGTCGTCCTTATTTTTGCAGGAATATTAGCTCACCCCGATATAAGTCGAAACTGTCTATATAATTATATTTTCCATCCAGATACCATAGCACTGCAACGGATATAGCACGCCAACGGAATTTTTCATCCTTATTGATGCAAGAAAGTTAACTCACCACGATATTGGGAGAAAATGTTAATGAAATTGGATTTTCCAGGCATATTCTATAGCACTGCAATGGCTATAGGACGCCAGCAGTTTCTTTCTTCCTTATTTAGGCATGAAAGTTAGCTCATCAAGATATTAGAAGAAAATGATTATAAAATTTGATTTTTCAGCCAGACTATATGTCATTGCAATGGCTGTAGCACGCCAATAGAATCTTTCCTCCTTATTTATGCAAGAATGTTCGCTCACCCCAATATGAGTCGAAACTGTCTATATAATTATATTTTCCATCCAGATTCTATAGCACTGCAACGGATATAGCATGCCAACGGAATTGTTCCTCCTTATTGATGCAAGAAAGCTAGCTCACCACGATATTGGGAGAAAATGTTAATGAAATTGGATTTGCCAGCCAGATTCGACAGCATTGCAATGGCTATGGCATGCCAATAGGATCTTTCCTCCTTATTTATGCAAGAAAGTTAGCTCATCAAGATATTAGAAGAAAATGTTTATAAAATTTGATTTTTCAGCAAGATTATATAGCATTGCAATGGCTATGGCATGCCAATAGGATCTTTCCTCCTTATTTATGCATGAAAGTTAGCTCACCACGATATTAGTACATAATGTTAATAAAATTGGATTTTCCATCCAGTTTATATACCATTGCAATGGCTATAGCAGGCCAATAGAATCTTTCCTCCTTATTTATGTAAGAAAGATAGCTCACCTCGATATTAGTCGAACTTGTCAATATAATTATGTTTTCCAGCCAGATTCTCTTGCACTGCTGCGGCTATAGCACGCCAATAGAATTTTTCCTCCTTATTTACGCATGAAGGTTAGCTCATCACGACAATTGTCGTATATGTGAATAAAATTGAAATTTCCAGACATATTCTAGAGCATTGCATTGGCTATAGCAAACGCCAATAGAATCTTTCCTCATTATTTATGCAAGAAAGTTAGCTCAGCACGATATTATTCGAAAATGTCAATAAAATTGAGTTCTCCAGCCATATCCTATTGCACTGCAATGGCCATAGCATTCCAATACAATATTTCCTCCTTATTTATGCAGCGAGCTTAGCTCTCCACAACATTATCCGAAAAAGTCAAAAAAATTATTCTTCCAGACATGTTCTATAGCATTACAATGGCTATAGCACGCCAATACAATCTTTCCTCCTTATTTATTTAAGAAAGTTAGCTCACCCCGACATTAGTCGAACTTGACAATATAATTATTTTTCCGGCCAGATTTTGATGCACTGCAGCGGCTATAGCACGCCAATGGAATTTTTCCTCCTTATTTACGCCAGAAAGTTAGCTCGTCACGACAATAGTCGTATATGTGAATAAAATTGAAATTCCAGACAGATTCTATAGCATTGCAATGGCTATAGCACGCCAATAGGATCTTTCCTCCTTATTTATGCAAGAAAGTTAGCTCACCACGCCAATAGTCGTATATGTGAATAAAATTATAAATTCCAGACAGATTCCAAAGCATTCCAATGGCTATAGTACGCAAATAGGATATCTCCTCCATGTTTATGCAAAAAAGGTATCTCACCAAGATATTAGTCGAAAATGACAATAAAATTTAATTTTCCATCATGATTCTATAGCATTGCAATGCCTGTAGCACGCCAATAGAATCTTTCCTCCTTATTAATGCAAAAAAGTCAACTCGCCACGATATTAGAAGAAAATGTTAATAAAATTGGATTTCCCATCCAGATTAGATATCATTCCAATGGCTGCAGCACGCCAATAGGATACTTCCTCCTTATTTATGCATGAAAGTTAACTCAACACGATATTGTTTGAAAATGTCAATAAAATTGTGTTTTCCAGCCATATTCTATTGCACTGCATTGGCCATAGCACACCAATACATTATTTCCTTCTTATTTATGCATTGAGCTTAGCTCACCACAACATTATCCGAAAAAGTCAATAAAAATGATTGTTCAAGACAGGCTGTGTAGCATTGCAATGGCGATAGCACGTCAATAGAATCTTTCCTCCTTATTTATGCATGAAAGTTCGCTCACCACGATATTATCAGAAAATGTCAATAAAATTGAATCTTCCAGCCAGATTCTATAGCATTGCAACGGCTATAGCACGCCAATAGTATCTTTCCTCCTTACATATGCAAGAAAGCTACCTCACCACGATATCATACGACAGTGTCAATAAAAGTGGATTTTCCAGCCAGATTCTATCGCGCTACAATGGCCATAGCACGCCAAAAGTATCCTTCCTCGTTATTTATGCAAGGAGGTCAGCTCACCGCGATATTAGCCAAAAATGTCAATAAAATTAAATTTTCCAGCCAGTTTCTGTAGCATTGCAATAGAAATAGCGCGACAATTGAATCTTTCCTACTTATTTAAGCAAGAAAGTTACCTCACCACGATATTATACGAGAATGTCAATAAAATTGGTTTCTCCAACCTGTTTCTGTAGCACTGCAACGGGTATAGCGCGCAAATAGAACCTTTCAGGCTATAGCACGCCAATACAATCTTTCCTCCTTATTTATATAAGAAAGTTAGCTCACCCCGATATTAGTCGAACTTGTAAATATAATTATGTTTTCCAGCCAGATTCTGTTGCACTGCTGCGGCTATAGCACGCCAATGGAATTTTTCCTTCTTATTTACGCAAGAAAGTTAGCTCATCACGACAATAGTCGTGTATGTGAATAAAATTGAAATTTCCAGACAGATTCGAGAGCATTGCAATGGCTATAGCACGACAATAGTATCTTTCCTCCTTATTTTTGCAAGAAAGTTAGCTCACCCCGATATTAGACGAAACTGTGTATATAATTATATTTTCCAGCCAGATACTATGGCATTGCAACGGCTATAGCACGCCAACGGAATTTTTTCTCCTTACTTATGCACGGAGGTTTCCTCACCACGATATTAGCCGAAAATGTCAATAAAATTAAATTTTCCAGCCTGATTCTGTAGCACTGCAATGGAAATAGCACGGCAATGGAACCTTTCCTACTTATCTAAGCAAGAGAGTTACCTCACTTCGATATTATACGAGAATGACAATAAATTTGAAATTTCCAGCCAATTTCTATAGCACTGCAAAGGGTATAGCGCGCAAATAGAATCTCTCCTCCTTATTTATGCAAAAAAGTTATCTCACAACCATAATAGAAGAAAATGTCAATAAAATTGGATTTTCCATACAGATTATATGTCATTGCAATGGCTTACGAACGCCAATAGAATATTTCCTTCTTATTTGTGCAAAAAAGTTAGCTCACTCCGATATTTGACGACAATGTCAATAAAATTGAATCTTCCAGCCAGATTATAAAGCATTGCAACGGCTATAGCACGCCAATAGAATTTTTCCTACTTATTTAAGCAAGAAAGTTCCCTCACCACGATATTATACGAGAATGTCAAAAAAATTGAGTTTTCCAGCCATATTCTAATGCACTGCAATGGCCATAGCACGCCAATACATTATTTCCTTCTTATTTATGCAAGGAGCTTAGCTCACCACAACATTATCAGAAAAAGTCAATAAAAATGATTTTTCCAGGCAGGTTCTGTTGCACTGCAATGGCCATAGCACGCCAATACATTATTTCCTTCTTATTTGTGCAAAAAAGTTAGCTCACTCCGATATTTGACGACAATGTCAATAAAATTGAATCTTCCAGCCAGATTATAAAGCATTGCAACGGCTATAGCACGCCAATAGAATTTTTCCTACTTATTTAAGCAAGAAAGTTACCTCACCACGATATTATACGAGAATGTCAATAAAATTGAGTTTTCCAGCCATATTCTAATGCACTGCAATGGCCATAGCACGCCAATACATTATTTCCTTCTTATTTATGCAAGGAGCTTAGCTCACCACAACATTATCAGAAAAAGTCAATAAAAATGATTTTTCCAGGCAGGTTCTGTTGCACTGCAATGGCCATAGCACGCCAATACATTATTTCCATCTTATTTAAGCAAGGAGCTTAGCTCACCACAACATTATACGAAAAAGTCAATAAAAATGATTGTTCCAGCCAGATTCCATAGAATTGCAACGGCTATAGCAAGCCAATAGTATCTTTCCTCCTTATATATATAAGAAAGTTACCTCACCACGATATCTTTCGAAAATGTCAATATAATTGGATTTTCCAGCCAGATACTATAGCACTGCAACGGCTATAACACGCCAACGGAATTTTTTCTCCTTACTTATGCACGGAGGTCACCTCACCACGATATTATTCGAAAATGTCAATAAAATTGAACTTTCCAGACAGATTCTGTAGCATTGCAGTGGAAATAGCGCGACAATAGAATCTTTCCTACTCATTTAAGCAAGAAAGTTACCTCACCACGATATTATACGAAAATGTCAATAAAATTGAATTCTCCAGCCAGATTCTGAAGCACTGCAACGCGTATAGCGCGCAAATAGAATCTTTCCTCCTTATTTATGCAAGAAAGTTAGCTCACCCCAATATTAGTCGAGCTTGTCTTAATAATTATTTCTCCGGCCAGATTCTGATGCACTGCAGGGGCCATCGCACGCTATTGGAATTTTTCCGCCTTATTTACGCAAGAAAGTTAGCTCATCACGACAATATTCGTATATGTGAATAAAATTGAAATTTCCAGACAGATTCTATAGCATTGCAATGGATATAGCACGCCAATAGGATCTTTCCTCCTTATTTATGCAAGAAAGTTAGCTCACCACGACAATAGTCGTATACGTGAATAAAATTGTATTTTCCAGACAGATTCCATAGCATTGCAATGGCTACAGTACGCCAATAGAATCTGTCCTCCTTATTTTTGCAAGAATGTTAGCTCACCCCGATATTAGTCGAAACTATCTGTATAATTATATTTTCCATCCAGATACCATAGCACTGCAACGGATACAGCACGCCAACGGAATTTTTCATCCTTATTGATGCAAGAAAGTTAGCTCACCACGATATTGGGAGAAAATGTTAATGAAATTGGATTTTCCAGCCAGATTCTATAGCATTGCAATGGCTATAGGACGCCAACAGTTTCTTTCTTCCTTATTTAGGCAAGAAAGTTAGCTCATCAAGATATTAGAAGAAAATGATTATAAAATTTGATTTTTCAGCCAGATTATATGTCATTGCAATGGCTGTAGCACGCCAATAGAATCTTTCCTCCTTATTTATGCATGAAAGTTAGCTCACCGCGATATTAGTAGATAATGTTAATAAAATTGGATTTTCCATCCAGTTTATATACCATTGCAATGGCTATAGCAGGCCAATAGAATCTTTCCTCCTTATTTATGTAAGAAAGATAGCTCACCTCGATATTAGTCGAACTTGTCAATATAATTATGTTTTCCAGCCAGATTCTCTTGCACTGCTGCGGCTATAGCACGCCAATAGAATTTTTCCTCCTTATTTACGCATGAAGGTTAGCTCATCACGACAATTGTCGTATATGTGAATAAAATTGAAATTTCCAGACATATTCTAGAGCATTGCATTGGCTATAGCACGCCAATAGAATCTTTCCTCCTTATTTATGCAAGAAAGATATCTCAACTCGATATTATTCGAAAATGTCAATAAATTTGTTTTTTCCAGCCATATTCTATTGCACTGCAATGGCCATGGCACGCCAATACATTATTTCCCTCTTATTTAATCAAGGAGCTTAGCTCACCACAACATTATCCGAAAAAGTCAATAAAAATGATTGTTCCAGACAGGTTCCGTTGCACTGCAATGGCCATAGCACGCCAATACATTATTTCCCTCTTATTTAATCAAGGAGCTTAGCTCACCACAACATTATACGAAAAAGTCAATGAAAATGATTGTTCCAGCCAGATTCTATAGAATTGCAACGGCTATAGCACGCCAATAGTATCTTTCCTCCTTATATATGTAAGAAAGTTACCTCACCACGATATCTATCGAAAATGTCAATATAATTGAATTTTCCAGCCAGATACTATAGCACTGCAACGGATATATCACGCCAGCGGAATTTTTCCTCCTTATTGATGCAAGAAAGCTTGCTCGCCACGATATTGGGAGAAAATGTTAATAAAATTGGATTTTCCAGCCAGATTCTATAGCATTGCAATGGCTATAGGACGTCAACAGTTTCCTTCTTCCTTTTTTAGGCAACAAAGTTCGCTCACCAAGATATTAGAAGAAAATGTTTATAAAATTTGATTTTTCAGCCAGATTATGTAGCATTGCGATGGCTATAGCACGCCAATAGAATCTTTCCTCCTTATTTATGCAAGGCAGTTAGCTCAACACAATATTATTTGAAAATGTCAATAAAATTGAATTATCCATGCAGATTCTATGGCATTGCAATGGCGATAGCCCGCCAATAGAGTCTTTCCTCCTTATTTATGCAAGAAAGTTTGCTCACCACGATATTATTTGAAAATGTCAATAAAATTGATCTTTCCACGCCGATTCTATAGAATTGCGATGGCTATTGCACGCCAATAGAACCTTTCCTCCTTATCTATGCAACGAAGTTAGCTCACCACGATATTAGACCAAAATGTCAATAAAATTAAATTTTCCAGCCAGATTCTGTAGCATAGCAATGGAAATAACACGACAATAGAATCTTTCCTACTTATTTAAGCAAGAAAGTTACCTCACTACGATATTATACGAGAATGTAAATAAAATTGAATTTTCCAGCCAGTTTTTATAGCACTGCAACGGGTATAGCGCGCAAATAGAGTCTCTCCTCCTTATTTATGGAAGAAAGTAAGCTCGACACGATATTATTCGAAAATGTCAATAAAACTGAGTTTTCCTGCCATATTCTATTGCACTGCAATGACCATAGCACGCCAATACATTATTTCCATCTTATTTGTGCAAGGAGCTTAGCTCACCAGAACATTATTCGAAAAAGTCAATAAAAAGGATTGCTCCAGACAGGTTCTATAGCATTACAATGGGTATTGCACGTCAATAGTACCTTTCCTCCTTATTTATGCAAGAAAGTTAGCTTACCACGATATTATTTGAAAATGTTGATAAAACTGAATTTTCCATGCAGATTCCCTGTTATTGCAAAGGCTATAGCACGCCAGTAGAATCTCTCCTCCTTATTTATGCAAGAATGTTAACTCACCCCGATATTAGTCGAAACTGTGTATATAATTATATTTTCGATCCAGATACTATAGCACTGCAACGGATACAGCACGCCAACGGAATTGTTCCTCCTTATTGATGCAAAAAAGTTACCTCACCACGATATTGGGAGAAAAGTTTATTAAAATTGGCTTTTCCAGCCAGATTCTATAGCATTGCAAAGGCTATTGGACGCCAACAGTTTCTTTCTTCCATATTTAGGCAAGAAAGTTAGCTCACCACGATATTAGTAGATAATGTTAATGAAATTGGATTTTCCATCCAGGTTATATATTATTGCAATGGCTATAGCACGCCAACGGAATTTTTTCTCCTTATGCAAGGAGGTTAGCTCACCACGACATTATTCGAAAATTTCAATGAGATTGAGTTCTCCAGCCATATTCTATTGCACTGCAATGGCCATAGCAGGCCAATACAATGTTTCCTCCTTATTTATTCAGCGAGCTTAGCTCTCCACAACATTATCCGAAAAAGTCAAAAAAATGATTGTTCCAGACATGTTCTATAGCATTACAATGGCTATAGCACGCCAATACTATCTTTCCTCCTAATTTATTTAAGAAAGTTAGCTCACCCCGATATTAGTCGAACTTGTAAATATAATTATGTTTTCCAGCCAGATTCTGTTGCACTGCTGCGGCTGCAGCACGCCAAAGGAATTTTTCCATCTTATTTACGCAAGAAAGTTAGCTCATCACGACAATAGACGTGTATGCGAATAAAATTGAAATTTCCAGACAGATTCTATAGCATTGCAATGGCTATAGCACGACAAGAGCATCTTTCCTCCTTATTTTTGCAAGAAAGTTAGCTCACCACGATATTAGACGAAACTGTGTATATAATTATATTTTCCAGCCAGATACTATGGCATTGCAACGGCTATAGCTCGCCAACGGAATTTTTTCAACTTACTTCTGCACGGAGGCTACCTCACCACGATATTATTCGAAAATGTCAATAAAATTGAGCTTTCCAGCCAGATTCTGTAGCATTGCAGTGGAAATAGCGCGACAATAGATACTTTCCTACTCATTTAAGCAAGAAAGTTACCTCACCACGATATTATACGAAAATGTCAGTAAAATTGAATTCTCCAGCCAGTTTCTGTGGCACTGCAACGGGTATAGCGCGCAAATAGAACCTTTCCTCATTATTTATGCAAAAAAGTTAGCTCACCCAGATATTTGACGGCAATGTCAATAAAATTGAATCTTCCAACAAGATTCTATAGCATTGCAACGGCTATAGCACGCCAATAGAATCTTTCCTCCTTATTTATGCAAGAAAGTTTGCTCACCCCGATATTAGTCGAACTTGTAAATATAATTTTGTTTTCCAGCCAGATTCTGTTGCACTGCTGCG
>NW_016912019.1:28584-30261 GCF_001483705.2 Eufriesea mexicana
AGATTCTATAGCATTGCAATGGCTATAGGACGCCAACAGTTTCTTTCTTCCATATTTAGGCAAGAAAGTTAGCTCACCCAGATATTAGAAGAAAATGTTAATAAAATTGGATTTTCCATCCAGGTTATATATCATTGCAACGGCTATAGCTGGCCAATAGAATCTTTCTTCCTTATTTATGTAAGAAAGATAGCTCACCTCGATATTAGTCGAACTTGTCAATATAATTATGTTTTCCAGCCAGATTCTGTTGGACTCCTGCGGCTATAGTACGCCAATGGAATTTTTCCTCCTTATTTACGCATGAAAGTTAGCTCATCACGACAATAGTCGTATATGTGAATAAAACTGAAATTTCCAGACATATTCTATAGCACTGCAATGGCTATAGCACGCCAATAGAATCTTTCCTCCTTATTTATGCAAAAAAGTTAGCTCAAAACGATATTATTCGAAAATGTCAAGAAAATTGAGTTTTCCAGCCATATTCTATTGCACTGCAATGGCCATAGCACGCCAATACATTATTTCCTTCTTATTTATGCAAGGAGCTTAGCTCACCACAACATTATCCGAAAAAGTCAATAAAAATGATTGTTCCAGACAGGTTCTGTTGCACTGCAATGGCTATAGCACGTCAATAATATCTTTCCTCCTTATTTATGCAAGAAAGTTTGCTCACCACGATATTATTTGAAAATGTCAATAAAATTGATATTTCCACGCAGATTCTATAGCATTGCGATGGCTATTGCACGCCAATAGAACCTTTCCTCCTTATCTGTGCAACGAAGTTAGCTCACCACGATATGAGCCGAAAATGTCAATAAAATTAAATTTTCCAGCCAGATTCTGTAGCATTGCAATGGCTATATCAGGCCAATAGAATCTTTCCTCCTTATTTATGTAAGAAAGATAGCTAACCTCGATATTAGTCGAACTTGTCAATATAATTATGTTTTCCAGCCAGATGCTATTGCACTGCTGCTGCTATAGCACGCCAATGGAATTTTTCCTCCTTATTTTCGCATGAAAGTTAGCTCATCACGACAGTAGTCGGATATGTGAATAAGATTGAAATTTCCAGACATATTCTACGGCATTGTAAAGGCTATAGCACGCCAGTAGAATCTCTCCTCCTTGTTTATGCAAGAAATCTAGCTCACCACGATATTATTTGAAAATGTCAATAAAATTGAATTTTCCATGCAGATTCTATAGCATTGCGATGGCTATTGCACGCCAACAGAACCTCTCCTCCTTATCTGTGCAACGAAGTTAGCTCACCACGATATTAGACGAAAATGTCAATAAAATTATATTTTCCAGCCAGATTCTGTAGCATTGCAATGGAAATAGCACGACAATAGATTCTTTCCTACTTATTTAAGCAAGAAAGTTACCTCACTACGATATTATACGAGAATGTCCATAAAATTGAATTTTCCAGCCAGTTTCTATAGCACTGCAACGGGTATAGCGCGCAAATAGAATCTCTCCTCCTTATTAATGCAAAAAAGTTATCTCACCACGATAATAGAAGAAAATGCCTATGAAATTGGTTTTTCAATACAGATTATATGTCGTTGCAATGGCTGTAGCACGTCAATAGAGTCTTTCCTCCTTATTTATGCAAGAATGTTAGCTCACCCCGATATTAGTCGAAACTGTCTATAT
>NW_016912020.1:0-694 GCF_001483705.2 Eufriesea mexicana
TGCCTAACTAAGCATAACGAGCAGAGGATACCATTACTGGACATCCCAGAGTCAAGCAGAGCGCCCTGGAGCAATGTAGAGCGCAGAAACCCACCGAATACCGATGAGTAGCGTAAAATTCGAAGTAATCCTATCCCAAACTAACCCAACGTAACACAACCAAACGCTATCTATCAGAATCTAACGTGCCGAGAACAGCATTGCTGTTCTCCGCAGAGCCAAGCAGAACATACGAGAGGACAGTAGATCGCAGAAATGCATAGGATCGCAGAGTATAGCACAAAAGTTGCTTCCGTCCAGACCTAACCCAACTAATATAAGCTAGCCAAACGTAGCATACGTCAACACAATGTGCCGCGGTCACTATTGCTTGTCTCCCCATGACCAAGCAGAATCAAGTAGAGCGCGGTCGCGCCCAGAAGTCCACAGAACCGCAGTGTATACCACAAAGGTAAAAGCTGCCGTTACGAGAAACAACCCAACCTTATCTAACCGAACGTAAACGAACCCAACCTAACGTTCCGAGACTACTATTGCTGGCATTCACATACCCAAGCAGTAGTTATTAGAACAAAGAAGAGCACTGGAATGCGCGGATAGGAGTTTATAGCGCAAAAGTCTAAGCCATCCCATCCTAACCTCCCAAACGTAAGATAACCGAATTTGGCATAGCTCAACCCAACGTGCCGGGAGC
>NW_016912021.1:0-999 GCF_001483705.2 Eufriesea mexicana
ATGGATGGATTGAGGTTTGGATCGACGGATGTACAGATGTATGGATGTCTGGACCGATGGATGTATGGATGTAAGGACGGATTGAGGTATCGATGGATGTACGTATGGATGAATGGTTGTATGGATTGATGTATGGATGTATGGGTGTATGGATGTATGGATGTACGAATGTATGGATGTTCGGATGTATGGATGTATGGGCTTATATATGTATGTATGTATGGATCGATGGATGTATGTATCGATGTATGTATGGATGTAATGATGGATTGATGGATTGGTGGATGGATGTATGTGTGGATGTATGCATGGATGAATGTATAGGTGTATGTATTCATGTATGTATTGTTGTATGTATGGATGTATGGATGAGGATGTACGGATCGATCGGTGTATGGATCTATGTATGTATGAGACGATCGATGTATGGATGGGTGAATGTATGGTTTGATGGATGTATGGATGGATGGCAGTATCGATAGATGGATGTATGGATTGATAGAGGTATGGATGGACGGATGTATGGATGGATAGGGGTATGGATGGGTGGACGTTTGAATGTATGGACGTACGTATGTATGTATGTTTGAGTGTATGGATGTATTTGAGATATGTATGTATGGATGTATGGATGGATGGATGTAAGTATGTATGTATGGATGTATGTATGAATGAATGTATGGGTGTATGTATGGATCTGTGTATTGATATGTGTATGGATGCATGGCGGGATGGATGAGAAGGATGTATGGATCGATGGATGTCTGGATGGGTGGATGTTTGGATGGATGGATGTATGGATGAATGGATGTATGTATGGATGTATGTATGGATAGATGTCTGTATGGATGGCTGGAAGTGCGGATGAATTGAGGTACTGATGGAAGAAAGTACGGACTTGTGGATGTATGGCTTTATATATGTATGGATGTATAGATGGATGGATGTATCGAATGATGGAAGTACGAATGGACGGGTTTATGTGTGTATGGACGTGTG
>NW_016912022.1:0-1541 GCF_001483705.2 Eufriesea mexicana
AATGATATAGATTGTGGCTGGAAAATAAAATTTCGTTGACATATTCGACTAATATCGTGGTGAATTAACTCTCTTTCATAAATAAGGCGGAACGATACTATTGGCGTGTTACAGCCTTTGCAATGCTATAGAATCAGGCTGGAAAGATCAATTATGTTGACAGTTTCAACTAATATCGCTGGGATGCTATCTTTTTGCATAATTAAGCATGGTAGATTCTATTGGCCTGCTATAGCCATTGCACTGCTATAGCGTCTGGCTGGAAAATTCAATTTTATTGACATTTACGAATAATATCGCGGTAAGCGAACTTTCTTGCTTAAATAAGGTGAAAAGATTCTGTTGGCGTGCTTTAGGCATTGCAATGCTACAGTGTCTTGCTGGAAAATTCAATTTTACTGACATTTTCGACTGACACCGTGGTGAGCTATCTTCCTCGCGTAAGTAAGCAGGAAAGATCCTCTTGGCGAGCTATAGCCATTGCAATTCAGTAGAATCTGGCTGGAAATTTCAATTTTGTTGACATTTTCGACTAATATAGCGGTGAGCTAACTTGCTTGCCTAAGTAAGGAGGAAGGATGCTTTTTGAGTGCTATAGCCATTGCAATGATATAGATTGTGGTTGGAAAATACAATTTTGTTGACATTTTCGACTAATATCATGGAGAGCTAACTTCCTAGCGTAAGTAAGCAGGAAAGATCCTCTTTGCGTGATAGAGCCATTGCAATGCTATAGAATCTGGCTGGAAAGTTCAATTTAGTTGACATTTTCGACTAATACAGCGGTGAGCTAGCTTTCTTGCATAAATAAGGAGAACAGATGCTTTTTGGGTGCTATAGCCATTGCAATGGTATACAATTTGACTGGAAAATACAATTTTGTTGACATTTTCGACTTATATCGTTGTGAGCTAACTTCCTTGCGTAAGTAAGTGGGAAACATTCTGTTGGCGCGCTCTAGCCATTGCAAAGCTATAGAATCTGGAAGGGAAATTCAATTTTATTGACATAATCTACTAATATCGTGGTGAGCTAACTTCCTTGCGTAAGTAAGGAGGAAAGACGCTTTTTGAGTGCTATAGCCATTGCAATGATATAGATTGTGGCTGGAAAATACAATTTTATTGACATTTTCGACTAATATCGTGGTGAGCTAGCTTTCGTGCATAAATAAGGAGGAAAGATTCTGTTGCTGTGCTATAGCCATTGCAGTCCTATTGAATCTGGCTTGAAAATACAATTTTATTGACATTTTCGACTAATATCGTTGTGAGCTAACTTTCTTGCTCAAATAAGGAGAAAAGATTCGGTTGGCGTGATGTAGGCATTGCAATGCTACAGAATCTTGCTGGAAAATTCAATTTTACTGACATTTTCGACTGATATCGTGGTGAGCTGGCTTCCTTGCATAGGTAAGGAGGAAAGATCCTTTTGGTGTGCCATAGCCATTGCAATTAAGTAGAATCTGGCTGGAAAGATCAATTTTGTTGACATTTTCGACTAATATCGTGGTGAGTTAACTTGCTTGCATAAATAAGGAG
>NW_016912023.1:0-12545 GCF_001483705.2 Eufriesea mexicana
GTAAAATTGAATTTCCCAGCCAGATTCCAGAGCATTGCAATGGCTATAGCACGCCAATATAATATCCCCTCCTTATTTATGCAAGCGAGTTAGGTCTCCACGATTCTAGTTAAAAATGTCAATAAAACTGAATTTCCCAGCGAGATTCTGCTGCATTGCAATGGCTATAGCACTACAGAAGGACCTTTCCTCCTTATTTATGCAAGAAAGTTAGCTCTACACGATATGAGTAAAAAATGTCAATAAAATGGAAATTTCCAGCCAGAGTCTGCGGCATTGCAATGGCTATAGCACTTCAAAAGGATCCTTCCTCCTTACTTATGCAGGAAAGTTAGCTCACTACGATATTAGTCGAAAATGTCAATAAAATTGAACTTTCCAGCCAGATACTATAGCAATGCAATAGCTATTGCACGCCAATATAATCTACCCTCCTTATTTATGCAAAAAAGATAGCTCACCACGATATTACTCGAAAATGACAATAAAATTGAATTTTCCAGCCAGTTTCCACAGCATTGCTATGGCTACAGTACTCCAGAGGGATCTTTCCTCCTTATTTATTCAAGAAAGTTAGCTCACCACGATATTAGTGGAAAATGACATTAAAATTGAAATTTCCAGCCAGATTCCAGGGCATTGCAATGGCTATCGCACGCCAATAGAATCTTTCCTCCTTGTTTATGCAAGAAAGATAGCTCACCACGATATTAGTCGAAAATGTCAATGAAATTGAATTTTCCAGGAAGATTCTATAGCATTGCAATGCCGATAGCACGCCAACAGAATCTTGCCTCCTTATTTATGCGAGAAAGATAGCTCACCACGATATTAGTCGAAAATGTCAATAAAATTGAATTTTCCAACTACATTCTATATCACTGCAATGTCTATAGGACCCCAATAGAATCATCCCTCCCTATTTATGTAAGAAAGATAGCTCACCACGATATTAGTCGAAACTGTTAACAAAATTGACCATTCCAGGCAGATTCTATAGCATTGCATAGGCTATAGCACGTCAATAGCATCTTTCCTCCTTATTTAAGCAAGAATGGTTGCTCGCCACGATATTAGTCCAAAATGTCAGTAAAATTGAATTTCCCAGCCAGATTCCAGAGCATTGCAATGGCTATAGCACGCCAATATAATATCCCCTCCTTATTTATGCAAGCGAGTTAGGTCTCCACGATTCTAGTTAAAAATGTCAATAAAACTGAATTTCCCAGCGAGATTCTGCTGCATTGCAATGGCTATAGCACTACAGAAGGACCTTTCCTCCTTATTTATGCAAGAAAGTTAGCTCTACACGATATGAGTAAAAAATGTCAATAAAATGGAAATTTCCAGCCAGAGTCTGCGGCATTGCAATGGCTATAGCACTTCAAAAGGATCCTTCCTCCTTACTTATGCAGGAAAGTTAGCTCACTACGATATTAGTCGAAAATGTCAATAAAATTGAACTTTCCAGCCAGATACTATAGCAATGCAATAGCTATTGCACGCCAATATAATCTACCCTCCTTATTTATGCAAAAAAGATAGCTCACCACGATATTACTCGAAAATGACAATAAAATTGAATTTTCCAGCCAGTTTCCACAGCATTGCTATGGCTACAGTACTCCAGAGGGATCTTTCCTCCTTATTTATTCAAGAAAGTTAGCTCACCACGATATTAGTGGAAAATGACATTAAAATTGAAATTTCCAGCCAGATTCCAGGGCATTGCAATGGCTATCGCACGCCAATAGAATCTTTCCTCCTTGTTTATGCAAGAAAGATAGCTCACCACGATATTAGTCGAAAATGTCAATGAAATTGAATTTTCCAGGAAGATTCTATAGCATTGCAATGCCGATAGCACGCCAACAGAATCTTGCCTCCTTATTTATGCGAGAAAGATAGCTCACCACGATATTAGTCGAAAATGTCAATAAAATTGAATTTTCCAACTACATTCTATATCACTGCAATGTCTATAGGACCCCAATAGAATCATCCCTCCCTATTTATGTAAGAAAGATAGCTCACCACGATATTAGTCGAAACTGTTAACAAAATTGACCATTCCAGGCAGATTCTATAGCATTGCATAGGCTATAGCACGTCAATAGCATCTTTCCTCCTTATTTAAGCAAGAATGGTTGCTCGCCACGATATTAGTCCAAAATGTCAGTAAAATTGAATTTCCCAGCCAGATTCCAGAGCATTGCAATGGCTATAGCACGCCAATATAATATCCCCTCCTTATTTATGCAAGCGAGTTAGGTCTCCACGATTCTAGTTAAAAATGTCAATAAAACTGAATTTCCCAGCGAGATTCTGCTGCATTGCAATGGCTATAGCACTACAGAAGGACCTTTCCTCCTTATTTATGCAAGAAAGTTAGCTCTACACGATATGAGTAAAAAATGTCAATAAAATGGAAATTTCCAGCCAGAGTCTGCGGCATTGCAATGGCTATAGCACTTCAAAAGGATCCTTCCTCCTTACTTATGCAGGAAAGTTAGCTCACTACGATATTAGTCGAAAATGTCAATAAAATTGAACTTTCCAGCCAGATACTATAGCAATGCAATAGCTATTGCACGCCAATATAATCTACCCTCCTTATTTATGCAAAAAAGATAGCTCACCACGATATTACTCGAAAATGACAATAAAATTGAATTTTCCAGCCAGTTTCCACAGCATTGCTATGGCTACAGTACTCCAGAGGGATCTTTCCTCCTTATTTATTCAAGAAAGTTAGCTCACCACGATATTAGTGGAAAATGACATTAAAATTGAAATTTCCAGCCAGATTCCAGGGCATTGCAATGGCTATCGCACGCCAATAGAATCTTTCCTCCTTGTTTATGCAAGAAAGATAGCTCACCACGATATTAGTCGAAAATGTCAATGAAATTGAATTTTCCAGGAAGATTCTATAGCATTGCAATGCCGATAGCACGCCAACAGAATCTTGCCTCCTTATTTATGCGAGAAAGATAGCTCACCACGATATTAGTCGAAAATGTCAATAAAATTGAATTTTCCAACTACATTCTATATCACTGCAATGTCTATAGGACCCCAATAGAATCATCCCTCCCTATTTATGTAAGAAAGATAGCTCACCACGATATTAGTCGAAACTGTTAACAAAATTGACCATTCCAGGCAGATTCTATAGCATTGCATAGGCTATAGCACGTCAATAGCATCTTTCCTCCTTATTTAAGCAAGAATGGTTGCTCGCCACGATATTAGTCCAAAATGTCAGTAAAATTGAATTTCCCAGCCAGATTCCAGAGCATTGCAATGGCTATAGCACGCCAATATAATATCCCCTCCTTATTTATGCAAGCGAGTTAGGTCTCCACGATTCTAGTTAAAAATGTCAATAAAACTGAATTTCCCAGCGAGATTCTGCTGCATTGCAATGGCTATAGCACTACAGAAGGACCTTTCCTCCTTATTTATGCAAGAAAGTTAGCTCTACACGATATGAGTAAAAAATGTCAATAAAATGGAAATTTCCAGCCAGAGTCTGCGGCATTGCAATGGCTATAGCACTTCAAAAGGATCCTTCCTCCTTACTTATGCAGGAAAGTTAGCTCACTACGATATTAGTCGAAAATGTCAATAAAATTGAACTTTCCAGCCAGATACTATAGCAATGCAATAGCTATTGCACGCCAATATAATCTACCCTCCTTATTTATGCAAAAAAGATAGCTCACCACGATATTACTCGAAAATGACAATAAAATTGAATTTTCCAGCCAGTTTCCACAGCATTGCTATGGCTACAGTACTCCAGAGGGATCTTTCCTCCTTATTTATTCAAGAAAGTTAGCTCACCACGATATTAGTGGAAAATGACATTAAAATTGAAATTTCCAGCCAGATTCCAGGGCATTGCAATGGCTATCGCACGCCAATAGAATCTTTCCTCCTTGTTTATGCAAGAAAGATAGCTCACCACGATATTAGTCGAAAATGTCAATGAAATTGAATTTTCCAGGAAGATTCTATAGCATTGCAATGCCGATAGCACGCCAACAGAATCTTGCCTCCTTATTTATGCGAGAAAGATAGCTCACCACGATATTAGTCGAAAATGTCAATAAAATTGAATTTTCCAACTACATTCTATATCACTGCAATGTCTATAGGACCCCAATAGAATCATCCCTCCCTATTTATGTAAGAAAGATAGCTCACCACGATATTAGTCGAAACTGTTAACAAAATTGACCATTCCAGGCAGATTCTATAGCATTGCATAGGCTATAGCACGTCAATAGCATCTTTCCTCCTTATTTAAGCAAGAATGGTTGCTCGCCACGATATTAGTCCAAAATGTCAGTAAAATTGAATTTCCCAGCCAGATTCCAGAGCATTGCAATGGCTATAGCACGCCAATATAATATCCCCTCCTTATTTATGCAAGCGAGTTAGGTCTCCACGATTCTAGTTAAAAATGTCAATAAAACTGAATTTCCCAGCGAGATTCTGCTGCATTGCAATGGCTATAGCACTACAGAAGGACCTTTCCTCCTTATTTATGCAAGAAAGTTAGCTCTACACGATATGAGTAAAAAATGTCAATAAAATGGAAATTTCCAGCCAGAGTCTGCGGCATTGCAATGGCTATAGCACTTCAAAAGGATCCTTCCTCCTTACTTATGCAGGAAAGTTAGCTCACTACGATATTAGTCGAAAATGTCAATAAAATTGAACTTTCCAGCCAGATACTATAGCAATGCAATAGCTATTGCACGCCAATATAATCTACCCTCCTTATTTATGCAAAAAAGATAGCTCACCACGATATTACTCGAAAATGACAATAAAATTGAATTTTCCAGCCAGTTTCCACAGCATTGCTATGGCTACAGTACTCCAGAGGGATCTTTCCTCCTTATTTATTCAAGAAAGTTAGCTCACCACGATATTAGTGGAAAATGACATTAAAATTGAAATTTCCAGCCAGATTCCAGGGCATTGCAATGGCTATCGCACGCCAATAGAATCTTTCCTCCTTGTTTATGCAAGAAAGATAGCTCACCACGATATTAGTCGAAAATGTCAATGAAATTGAATTTTCCAGGAAGATTCTATAGCATTGCAATGCCGATAGCACGCCAACAGAATCTTGCCTCCTTATTTATGCGAGAAAGATAGCTCACCACGATATTAGTCGAAAATGTCAATAAAATTGAATTTTCCAACTACATTCTATATCACTGCAATGTCTATAGGACCCCAATAGAATCATCCCTCCCTATTTATGTAAGAAAGATAGCTCACCACGATATTAGTCGAAACTGTTAACAAAATTGACCATTCCAGGCAGATTCTATAGCATTGCATAGGCTATAGCACGTCAATAGCATCTTTCCTCCTTATTTAAGCAAGAATGGTTGCTCGCCACGATATTAGTCCAAAATGTCAGTAAAATTGAATTTCCCAGCCAGATTCCAGAGCATTGCAATGGCTATAGCACGCCAATATAATATCCCCTCCTTATTTATGCAAGCGAGTTAGGTCTCCACGATTCTAGTTAAAAATGTCAATAAAACTGAATTTCCCAGCGAGATTCTGCTGCATTGCAATGGCTATAGCACTACAGAAGGACCTTTCCTCCTTATTTATGCAAGAAAGTTAGCTCTACACGATATGAGTAAAAAATGTCAATAAAATGGAAATTTCCAGCCAGAGTCTGCGGCATTGCAATGGCTATAGCACTTCAAAAGGATCCTTCCTCCTTACTTATGCAGGAAAGTTAGCTCACTACGATATTAGTCGAAAATGTCAATAAAATTGAACTTTCCAGCCAGATACTATAGCAATGCAATAGCTATTGCACGCCAATATAATCTACCCTCCTTATTTATGCAAAAAAGATAGCTCACCACGATATTACTCGAAAATGACAATAAAATTGAATTTTCCAGCCAGTTTCCACAGCATTGCTATGGCTACAGTACTCCAGAGGGATCTTTCCTCCTTATTTATTCAAGAAAGTTAGCTCACCACGATATTAGTGGAAAATGACATTAAAATTGAAATTTCCAGCCAGATTCCAGGGCATTGCAATGGCTATCGCACGCCAATAGAATCTTTCCTCCTTGTTTATGCAAGAAAGATAGCTCACCACGATATTAGTCGAAAATGTCAATGAAATTGAATTTTCCAGGAAGATTCTATAGCATTGCAATGCCGATAGCACGCCAACAGAATCTTGCCTCCTTATTTATGCGAGAAAGATAGCTCACCACGATATTAGTCGAAAATGTCAATAAAATTGAATTTTCCAACTACATTCTATATCACTGCAATGTCTATAGGACCCCAATAGAATCATCCCTCCCTATTTATGTAAGAAAGATAGCTCACCACGATATTAGTCGAAACTGTTAACAAAATTGACCATTCCAGGCAGATTCTATAGCATTGCATAGGCTATAGCACGTCAATAGCATCTTTCCTCCTTATTTAAGCAAGAATGGTTGCTCGCCACGATATTAGTCCAAAATGTCAGTAAAATTGAATTTCCCAGCCAGATTCCAGAGCATTGCAATGGCTATAGCACGCCAATATAATATCCCCTCCTTATTTATGCAAGCGAGTTAGGTCTCCACGATTCTAGTTAAAAATGTCAATAAAACTGAATTTCCCAGCGAGATTCTGCTGCATTGCAATGGCTATAGCACTACAGAAGGACCTTTCCTCCTTATTTATGCAAGAAAGTTAGCTCTACACGATATGAGTAAAAAATGTCAATAAAATGGAAATTTCCAGCCAGAGTCTGCGGCATTGCAATGGCTATAGCACTTCAAAAGGATCCTTCCTCCTTACTTATGCAGGAAAGTTAGCTCACTACGATATTAGTCGAAAATGTCAATAAAATTGAACTTTCCAGCCAGATACTATAGCAATGCAATAGCTATTGCACGCCAATATAATCTACCCTCCTTATTTATGCAAAAAAGATAGCTCACCACGATATTACTCGAAAATGACAATAAAATTGAATTTTCCAGCCAGTTTCCACAGCATTGCTATGGCTACAGTACTCCAGAGGGATCTTTCCTCCTTATTTATTCAAGAAAGTTAGCTCACCACGATATTAGTGGAAAATGACATTAAAATTGAAATTTCCAGCCAGATTCCAGGGCATTGCAATGGCTATCGCACGCCAATAGAATCTTTCCTCCTTGTTTATGCAAGAAAGATAGCTCACCACGATATTAGTCGAAAATGTCAATGAAATTGAATTTTCCAGGAAGATTCTATAGCATTGCAATGCCGATAGCACGCCAACAGAATCTTGCCTCCTTATTTATGCGAGAAAGATAGCTCACCACGATATTAGTCGAAAATGTCAATAAAATTGAATTTTCCAACTACATTCTATATCACTGCAATGTCTATAGGACCCCAATAGAATCATCCCTCCCTATTTATGTAAGAAAGATAGCTCACCACGATATTAGTCGAAACTGTTAACAAAATTGACCATTCCAGGCAGATTCTATAGCATTGCATAGGCTATAGCACGTCAATAGCATCTTTCCTCCTTATTTAAGCAAGAATGGTTGCTCGCCACGATATTAGTCCAAAATGTCAGTAAAATTGAATTTCCCAGCCAGATTCCAGAGCATTGCAATGGCTATAGCACGCCAATATAATATCCCCTCCTTATTTATGCAAGCGAGTTAGGTCTCCACGATTCTAGTTAAAAATGTCAATAAAACTGAATTTCCCAGCGAGATTCTGCTGCATTGCAATGGCTATAGCACTACAGAAGGACCTTTCCTCCTTATTTATGCAAGAAAGTTAGCTCTACACGATATGAGTAAAAAATGTCAATAAAATGGAAATTTCCAGCCAGAGTCTGCGGCATTGCAATGGCTATAGCACTTCAAAAGGATCCTTCCTCCTTACTTATGCAGGAAAGTTAGCTCACTACGATATTAGTCGAAAATGTCAATAAAATTGAACTTTCCAGCCAGATACTATAGCAATGCAATAGCTATTGCACGCCAATATAATCTACCCTCCTTATTTATGCAAAAAAGATAGCTCACCACGATATTACTCGAAAATGACAATAAAATTGAATTTTCCAGCCAGTTTCCACAGCATTGCTATGGCTACAGTACTCCAGAGGGATCTTTCCTCCTTATTTATTCAAGAAAGTTAGCTCACCACGATATTAGTGGAAAATGACATTAAAATTGAAATTTCCAGCCAGATTCCAGGGCATTGCAATGGCTATCGCACGCCAATAGAATCTTTCCTCCTTGTTTATGCAAGAAAGATAGCTCACCACGATATTAGTCGAAAATGTCAATGAAATTGAATTTTCCAGGAAGATTCTATAGCATTGCAATGCCGATAGCACGCCAACAGAATCTTGCCTCCTTATTTATGCGAGAAAGATAGCTCACCACGATATTAGTCGAAAATGTCAATAAAATTGAATTTTCCAACTACATTCTATATCACTGCAATGTCTATAGGACCCCAATAGAATCATCCCTCCCTATTTATGTAAGAAAGATAGCTCACCACGATATTAGTCGAAACTGTTAACAAAATTGACCATTCCAGGCAGATTCTATAGCATTGCATAGGCTATAGCACGTCAATAGCATCTTTCCTCCTTATTTAAGCAAGAATGGTTGCTCGCCACGATATTAGTCCAAAATGTCAGTAAAATTGAATTTCCCAGCCAGATTCCAGAGCATTGCAATGGCTATAGCACGCCAATATAATATCCCCTCCTTATTTATGCAAGCGAGTTAGGTCTCCACGATTCTAGTTAAAAATGTCAATAAAACTGAATTTCCCAGCGAGATTCTGCTGCATTGCAATGGCTATAGCACTACAGAAGGACCTTTCCTCCTTATTTATGCAAGAAAGTTAGCTCTACACGATATGAGTAAAAAATGTCAATAAAATGGAAATTTCCAGCCAGAGTCTGCGGCATTGCAATGGCTATAGCACTTCAAAAGGATCCTTCCTCCTTACTTATGCAGGAAAGTTAGCTCACTACGATATTAGTCGAAAATGTCAATAAAATTGAACTTTCCAGCCAGATACTATAGCAATGCAATAGCTATTGCACGCCAATATAATCTACCCTCCTTATTTATGCAAAAAAGATAGCTCACCACGATATTACTCGAAAATGACAATAAAGAATCTTTCCGCCTTATTTATGCAAGAAAGTTAGCTCTACGCGATATTAGTGAAAAATGTCAATAAAAATGAATTTTCCAGCCTGATTCTTCTGCATTGCAATGGCTATAGCACTCCAGAAGGATCCTTCATCCTTATTTATGCAAGAAAGTTAGCTCACCACGATAATAGTTGAAAATGACAATAAAATTGTACTGTCCAGACAGATTCTATTGAATTGCAAAGTCTATAGCACGCCAATTGGATATTTCCTCCGTACTTATGCAAGAAGGGTAACTCACCACGATATTAGTCGAAAATGTCAATGAAATTGAGCTTCCCACCCAGATTCTTTAGCATTGCAAAGGCTATAGCACGCCAATATAATATTTCCTCCTTATTTACGCAAGGAAGATAGCTCACCACGGTATTAGCCGAAAACGTCAATAAAATTGAATTTTCCAGCCAGATTCTAAGACAATGCAATGGCTATAGTACGCCAACAGAATCTATCCACCTTATTTATGCAAAAAGGTAGCTCATCACGATATCAGTCGAAAATGTCAATAAAACAGAACTTTCCAGCCAGATTCTATAGCACTGCAATGGCCATAGCACGCCAATAGAAGCTTTCCTCCTTTTTTATGCGAGAAAGTAAGTTCACCACGATATTAGTCGAAGATGTCAATAAAATTGAATTTTCCAGACAGATCCTATAGCACTGAAATGGCTGTAGCACGCCAATTGCATCGATCCTCCTGATTACTGATAGAAAGTTAGCTCAACACGATATAAGCCAGAAACGTCAATAAAATTGAATTTTCCAGCCAGATTCTGCAGCATTGCAACGGATATAGCACTCCAAAAGCATGTTTCCTCCTTGCTTAGGCATGGAAGATAGCTCACTACGATATTAGTCGATAATGTCAATAAAATTGAATTTTCCAAGAATATTCTATAGCACTTCAATGCCTATAGCACGCCAATAGAATCTTTCCTCCTTTTTTATGCGAGAAAGTTAACTCACCACGATATTAGTCGAAGGTGTCAATAAAATTGAATTTTCTAGCCAGATTCTGCAGCAATGCTATGGCTATAGCACTCCAAAAGCATGTTTCCTCCTTGCTTAGGCATGGAAGATAGCTCACTACGATATTAGTCGATAATGTCAATAAAATTGCTTTTTCCAGGAAGAATCTGTAGCATTGCAATGCCTATAGCACGCCAATAGAATCTTTCCTCCTTTTTTATGCGAGAAAGTTAACTCACCACGATATTAGTCGAAGGTGTCAATAGAATTGAATTTTCTAGCCAGATTCTGCAGCAATGCTATGGCTATAGCACTCCAGAAGGAACTTTTCTTCTTATTTATGCAAGAAAGTTAGCTCGCCACTGTATTTGTGGAAAATGACAATAAAATTGAATTTTCCAGCCAGATTCTATTACATTGCAAAGGCTATAGCATGCCAATGGTATATTTCCTCATTATTTATGCAAGAAAGGTAGCTCACGACGATAGTAATCGAAAATGTCAGTAAAATTGAATTTTCTAGCCAGATTCCAGAGCATTCCAAAGGCTATAGCACGCCAATAGAATCTAACCTCCTTATTTGTGTAAGAAAGATAGCTCACCACTATATTATTCGAAACTGTCAATAAAATTGAACTTTCCAGGATGATTCGATAGCATTGCAATGCCTATAGCACGCAAATAGAAGCTTTCCTCCTTTTTTATCCGAGAAAGTAAACTCACCACGATATTAGTCGAAGATGCCAATAAAATTGAATTTTCCAGCCAGATTCTGCAGCATTGCAATGGCTATAGCACTCCAAAAGGATCCTTCATCCTTATTTATGCAAGAAGGGGAGCTCACCACGATATTAATCCAAAGTGTCAGTAAAATTGAATTTTCCAGCCAGATTCCAGAGTATTGCAATGGCTATAGCACGCCAATGGAATCTTTCCTCCTTATTTATGCAAGAAAGTTAGCTCTACACGATATTGGCCAAAAATGTCAATAAAATTGATCTTTCCTGCCAGATTCTTCGGCATTGCAATGGCTGAAGCACTCGAAAAGAATCCTTCCTCCTTAATTATGCAAGGAAGAGAGCTCACCACTATATTAGTGGAATATGACAATAAAATTGAAATTTCCAGCTAGATTCTATTGCATTGCAACGGCTTTAGCACGCCAATGGTATATTTCCTCATTATTTATGCAAGAAAGGAAGCTCACGACGATAGTAATCGAAAATGTCAGTATAATTGAAGTTTCTAGCCAGATTCCAGAGCATTCCAAAGGCTATAGCACGCCAATAGAATCTAACCTCCTTATTTGTGTAAGAAAGATAGCTCACCACTATATTATTCGAAACTGTCAATAAAATTGAACTTTCCAGCCATATTCCATAGCATTTAAAGGGCTGTAACACGCCAATTGCATCTTTCCCCCTTATTGATGCAAGAGAAACTAGCTCACCACAAGATTAATAGAAAATGTCAATAAAATTGAATCTTCCAGCCAGATACTATAGCAATGCAATGGCTATAGCAGGCCAATAGAATCTTTCCTTCTTATTTACGCAAGAAAGATAGTTCACCACGATATTAGTCGAAAATGTCAATAAAATTGAATTTTCCAACCAGTTTCTACAGCACTGCTATGGCTACAGTACTCCAGAAGGAACTTTCCTCCTTATTTATGCAAGAAAGATAGCTCACCACTATATTAGTTGAAAATGTCATTAAAATTGAGATTTCCAGCCAGATTCTATTGCATTGCAAGGGCTATAGCATGCCAACGGGATATTTCCTCCTTATTTATGCAAGAAAGTTAGCTCCCCACGATATTATTCGAAGATGTCAATAAAATTGATTTTTCCAGGATGATTCCATAGCACTGCAGTGCCTATAGCACGCCAATAGAAGCTTTCCTCCTTTTTTATGCGAGAAAGTAAACTCACCACGATATTAGTCGATGATGTCAATAAAATTGAATTTTCCAGCCAGATTCTGCAGCATTGCAATGGCTATAGCACTCCAAAAGGATCCTTCATCCTTATTTATGCAAGAAGGGGAGCTCACCACGATATCAATCCAAAATGTCAATAAAATTGAATTTTCCAGCTATTTTCTACAGCATTGCTATGGCTATAGCACTCCAGAAGGAATTTTCCTCCTTATTTATGCAAGAAAGTTAGCTCACCACGATAATAGGGGAAAATGACAATAAAATTGTTCTTTCCCGCCAGACTCTATTGCATTGCAATGGCTATAGCACGCCAATGGAATCTTTCCTCCTTATTTATGCAAGAAAGTTAGCTCTACACGATATTAGCCAAAAATGTCAATAAAATTGATCTTT
>NW_016912023.1:16101-17179 GCF_001483705.2 Eufriesea mexicana
CAATGCCTATAGCACGCCAATAGAAGCTTTCCTCCTTTTTTATCCGAGAAAGTAATCTCACCACGATATTAGTCGAAGATGTCAATAAAATTGAATTTTCCAGCCAGATTCTGCAGCATTGCAATGGCTATAGCACTCCAAAAGTATCCTTCATCCTTATTTATGCAAGAAGGGGAGCTCACCACGATATTAATGCAAAATGTCAGTAAAATTGAATTTTCCAGCCAGATTCCAGAGTATTGCAATGGCTATAGCACGCCAATGGAATCATTCCTCCATATTTTAGCAAGAAAGTTAGCTCTACACGATATAGGCAAAAATGTCAATAAAATTGATCTTTCCTGCCAGATTCTTCGGCATTGCAATGGCTGAAGCACTCGAAAAGAATCCTTCCTCCTTACTTATGCAAGGAAGATAGCTCACAACTATATTAGTGGAATATGACAATAAAATTGAAATTTCCAGCCAGATTCTATTGCATTGCAAAGGCTATAGCACGCCAATGGTATATTTCCTCATTATTTATGCAAGAAAGGAAGCTCACGACGATATTAATCGAAAATGTCAGTAAAATTGAAGTTTCTAGCCAGATTCCAGTGCATTGCAAAGGCTATAGCATGCCAATAGAATCTAACCTCCTTATTTGTGTAAGAAAGTCAGCTCACCACGTTGTTGGTCGAAAATGTCAATAAAATTGAATTTTCCAGCCATTTTCTACAGCATTGGTATGGCTATAGCAATCTAGAAGGATACATCCTCCTTACTTATGCAAGGAGGTTAGCTCAAAACGATATTAGACGAAAATGTCAATAAAAATGAACTTTCCAGAGAGATCCTATAGCATTGAAATGGCTGTAGCACGCCAATTGCATCGTTCCTCCTGATTACTGAAAGAAAGTTAGCTCACCACGATATAAGTCAGAAACGTCAATAAAATTGAATTTTCCAGCCAGATTCTGCAGCATTGCAATGGATATAGCACTCCAAATGCATGTTTCCACCTTGCTTAGGCAAAGAAGATAGCTCACTACGATATTAGTCGATAATGTCAATAAAATTGAATTTTCCAAGAATATTC
>NW_016912024.1:0-7057 GCF_001483705.2 Eufriesea mexicana
TATCTTTTTCTTTTGTGCCATGCACTGCAATGCGGCGAATGTTTGCGCTCTACTGTTTTCTACTATATTCTGCAGGGCTCTGTGCTGCCAGCCATAGTGGTCTCGCCACGTTATGTTAGACAGCGTCACGTTAGTTTATGTTACGTTTGGCTCCAGTAGGATATGACAGCTTTGACTTTTGTGCTATACACTGCTGTTCGGTGGATTTCTGCGCACCACTGTGCTGTAGTATATTCTGCTTGGCTCATTGGATGCGAGCAATAGCGCCCTCTGCACGTTAGACTGAATTATGATGCAGAAGCCTATGTTACGTTCGACTATTTCAGGATAATGTAGCTCTGCCTTTTCTGCTATACGCTGCTATACGGTAGGCTACTACGATCTACTCTGCTCTACTATATTCTGCTAGGCTCCTGAGAGGCCATCAATAGTGCACCAGGTACGTTAGGTTGGGTTATGTGACGCTTGTCCACGTCACGTTTGTTTATGTTAGGATATCACTGCTTGTACTTCTGCGCTGTGCACTGCTATAATGCGGATTCCTGCGCTCTACGTTGCTCTACCTTGCTCTGCTCGGCTCTCTGGTGGAATGCAACAGCGGCCGTTGCCTCTTTGGTTGGATAAGGTTACGTTCGGTTATGTGAGGTTATGTTATATTTGGTAATGACGTCATTGGCTTTTGTGCTGTGCACTGCTATTCTTTGAGACCCTGCGATATACTTTGCCCTACTATAGCCTGCTGGTCTCTGGGGAGGCCAGCAATAGTGGTCTCGGCCCGTTTGGTGTAGTTAGGATACGTTCGTCTAGGCACTACTAGTTTTGAAAAGGTTTGGTTAGATTTGACTTTCGTGTTATCCACTGCTATTCGGTCGATCGCTGAGCCCTACTGTGCAGTACTATATTCTGCTTGGCTCCGGGTATACCAGCAATAGCGGTGGCGGCACGTTACTTTGAGTTAGGCTATGCTTGGTTGGGTTCTGTTGGTTTTGGTTAATTTTGTGAAGCTCGGATTACTCTGACATACCCTCAGATTCTATGGATTTCTGCGTTCTACTCACCACTAATACGTTCTGCTGTGCACAGGGGAGGACAGCAATTGTTGTCGCGGCACGTTAGGTTGAATCAGCTTACGTTCGGTTATGTAAAGTTTGAATATGATGGGATGGTGAAGCTTTGACAGTAGTGTTCTACGCTGATTTTCGGTGGATTACTGCGATATACTGTGCTCTACTATATCCTGCTTCCCTCCTGGGAGTCCAGCTGTAATGGTCCCGGCACGTTTGGATTTGTTATGTTACGCTTTGCTATACTGGGCATTGCTTGGTTCGGTCAGGATAGCTTTGACTTCCGTGCTACACTCTGCCATTCGGTGGATCTCTGCGCCCTATTGTGCTCTACTACATTTTGCTTGCCCCTAGGTAGGCCAGCAGTAGTGGCCACGGCACGCATCATTGAGTTCGGTTACGTATGGCCATGTTACGGTTTGTTAGTTTAGTACAGGGTATCCTTGCCCTTTGTCCTGTACACTACTGTCCGGTGGACTTCCGGGCTCTACTCTTATCTGATATGTTCTGCTTGGCGCTGGAGAGGCCAGCAATAGTGGTCTCGGCACGGTAGGTTGAGTTATGTTGCGCTCGGCTACGTCACGTTTGATTTGGTTAGGATATGGCAGGTTCGACTTTTGTGCGATACACTGCTATCCGGTGGGTTTCGGCGCTCGTATGTGCCCTAATATTTTCTGCTTGCCTCTGGGAGAGCAGCAATGTTTGCATCGGCACGTTACGATGTGTTAGGCAACTTTTGATTTGGTGAGGTTGGAAGGAGTAAGGTTAGGATATCTTCGACTTTATTGCTATACTCTGCAATGTGTCGGATTCCTGCGGTCTATTGCACTCTACTATATTCCGCTTGGGTCTGGGGAGGCCAGCAATAATGGTCCCGGCACGTTTCGTTGAAACCTGTTTCGCTTTGTTAAGTTACGCTTGGTTAGGTTAGGATACGATGACTTTGACTTTTGTGCTCTACGCTGCTCTTCGGTGAATTTCCGCGGTCCTCGTTGCTCTGATATGCTCTGCTTGGCTCTGTGGTGTCCAGCAATGGTGGTCGCGACACGTTATGTTGAGTTAGGGTATGTTTGGCTAAGTTCCGTTGGTTTGGGTTAGGATTAGATATCTTCGGCTTCTCTAATATGCAATGCGATTCTATGGAATTCTGCGTTCTATCCTCCAATAATATGTCCTGCTTGGCTCTGGGGAGTCCTGCAATGGCGGCTTCGGCACGCTGTCGTGTGATAGGCTACGTTTGGTTGTGTTATGTTAGGCCAGGGTAGGTTAGGATATCTTTGGCTTTTGTGCTATACACAGCTATTTGGGGGATTTCTGCGCTCTACTGTCCTCTAGTATGCTCTGCATGGCTCTGGGGAGGCCAGAAATATTGGTCTCGGTGCGTTTGGTGGACGTAGGCTACGTTTGGTTGGGATAGTTTAGGACAGGGTAGGTTAGTATGTCCTCGACTTCTGTATTGCACACTGCCTTTCAGTTGGCTTCTGCGCTCTACTCACCTCTGCTATGTCCTGCTTGGCGATAGGGAGGCAGGCAACAGTGGTTTACGCACGTTAGTTTGGTTTAGGATACGTTTGGTTAAGTTAGGTTGTGTCGGGATTGGTTAGAGTATATCTACCGTTTGTACCTGACACTTCAATGGGTCGGATTTCTGCGGCCCATAGTGCTCTAGTACATTTCTTCGCTCTACTGTTTTCTAATATGTTCTGCTAGTCTCTGGGAAGGCCAGCAATAGATGCCTCAGCTCGTTACATTTAGTTTCTTTACGTTTGGTTGGGATACGTTAGGTTAGATTAGTATAGGGTACCTTCGACTTTTGTGCTGTGCACTGCCATTCGATGGATTTCTGCACTGTACGTTGCTCTACTATACTTTGCTCGACCCTCGGGATGCGAGTAGTGGAGGTCGCCTCACGTTAGGTTGAGTTAAGCTAGTTTAGGCTATGTTCGGTTAGGGTAGGTATGACTTTCGTGCCGTACACAGCTATTCTGCGGATTGCTGCCCACCACCGTGCTCTAATCTAAACTGCTAGTCCCTGGGGATGTTAGAAATTGTGCTCTGGGCACGTTATGTTGAGTTATGCTGCGTTTGGTTATGCTACGATTGGTCAGGTTAGGACAGGATAGCTTTGACTTTTGTGCTATACACTGCTATTAGGAGGATGTGGGCGCTCTAATCTGCTCTAGAATGTTCTTCCTGGCTCTGTGGAGGCCAGCGATATTGCTCTAGGTACGTTATGCTGAGCTACGCTACGGTTGGTTACGTTACATTAATTTGGTTTAGGTCCGGATTGCTTTGGCTTTTCTGCTATATACTGTGATTCTATGGACTTCCGTGCTCTACTGGCCTGTAATGTGTACTGCTGGGCTCTGGGGAGGGCAGCGAAAGTGGTCGCGGCACGTTAGGTTTTGTTATGTTACGTTTGGTTGTGTTACGATTGGTCAGGTTAAAATAGTTGAGCTTCAACTTTTTAGCAATAGAATGCTATTCGGTGAACTTCTGCGCCCCACTGTGCTCTAGTATGTTCCGCTTCGAACTGTTTAGGCCTGCAATAGTGTTCTCGGCACGTTATGTTGAAATAGGCTACTCTTGTATAGTTTAGGTTAGTTCAGGTCAGGTTTGAATGTCTCTGACTATTCTGCTGTACACTGCAAAGCGGCAGATTTCTGCGCTCTACTGTCCTCTAGTATATTCTGCTTGGCACTGTGGAGGCGAGCAATAGGGGTCTCAGCTGGTAAGGTTGTGATAGGTCTCGTATGGTGGATTATGTTACTATTGTTTAGGTTAGGATACGATAACTTCGACTTTTTTGCCATACACTGCTGTTCGGTGGACTTCTGCGCTCTACTGTGCCATACTATTTCCTGCTTGGAACTGCGGAGGCCTGCAATAGAGGTCGCGGCACGTTAAGTTGCATTATGCCACGTTCGGTCAGTTTCTGGTAGTTTGCTTTAAGTTCGTGTACCTTTGGCTCTTCTGCAAAGCACTGCGATTCTATGTATTTCTCTGCTGTCCTCTCCTTTAATATGGGCCGTCCGGATATGGGGAGGCCAGCAATTGAGGTCTCAGCATGTTAGGCTTAGTCAGGTTTTGCTTGATTACGTTACCTTTTGTTAGTTTCGGATAGGATAGCTTTAACTTTTATGCTATGCACTTCTATGCGGAGGATTGCTATGCTCTACTGTGCTCTAGTACGTTCTGCTTGGCTCTGGGGAGCCTGCCATTGTGGTCTCGGCAGGATTGGTTGGTATTGGATATGATTTTTTATGTTATGTTGCTGTGGTTAGGTTTGGGTTGCTTCGACTTTCCTGCTGTACACAGCGATTCAATAGATTTCTGCGCTCTACTCTTCTCCATTATGCTCTGCTTGGCCCTGTGGCGGCCAGCAATCCTGGTGACGGCACGTTTGTTTGAGTTTGGTTACTTTTGGTAGTGTTACGATTGGTTATCTTAGGATAGGGTATCTCTGACTATTGCGCTACATACAGATTTTCGGTGGATTTCTGCACTCTGATGTTCTCTAATATGCTCGGCTTTGCTTTGAAGAGGTCGGAGATAGCAGACACGGCAGGTTAAGCTGAGTTAGGTTACGTTCGTTTAGTTTACGTTAGCATGTGTAAAGTTTGGGTAGCTTTGACTTTTCTACTAGATACTGCGATTCTGTGGATTTGTGAGCCCTTCTCTCCTCTAATATGTTCTACGCGTCCCAGGTTAGGCCAGGAGTACTCGTTGCAGCATGGTAGGTCCATTTAAATTACGTTTGGTCATGTTAGGCTTGGTTGGGATAGGACGGGATAGCTTCGACCTTTGCGCTATGCACTGCTATTCGGTCGACTTCTGCGCACTACTGTGCTCTAATATGTTCTGCTCTACTCTGGGCAGGCCAGCGGTCGAGTTCTCGGCACGCAAGGTTCGGTTATGTTACACATAGCTTCGCTAGGTTCCTATAGGTTTGGTTATCATAGCTCTGACTTTTGTGCTATACACGGCTTTTCGGTCGATATCTGCGCACTGCATTGCTCTACCAGCATCTGCTTGTCTCTGTTAGGGCCAGAAATAGCTGTCGTGGCAGGTTTCGCTGAGTTGTATTACTCTCGGTTGGGTTATGTTTGGTTAGGCATGGTTATAATGGCGTTGACTCTTGTGCTATACGCTCCTATTCACTGGATTTCGGCGCTCTACTGTGATCTAATATTTTCCGTTTTGCTCTGTAGAGGCAAGCAATAGTGGTCGCGGCACGTTAGGTTGAGTTCGAATCCGTTCGGACAGATTAGGTTATGCTTGGTTAGGTTGGGATATCTTTGACTTCTGTGCTAATCGGCACGTTAGTATGAGTGAGGTTACGTTTGGTTTCGTCGTGTTTGGCTGCGTTAGGTTAGGGTAACGTTTACGTTCGGGGCAAGCACCGTTATTCTGTCGGCTACTGCGCTCTACTGCACTCTACTGCCTTCTGCTTTGCCCTGGGGCGTACAGCAATAGTTTTGACGTCTCGCTATGTTGAACTGGCTTCGCCTGGTTAGGTTATGTTTGTTTGGCATAGGATTGTGTAGCTTTGACTCTTCCGCTATACCCTGCCATTCTATGGGTTTCTGCCCTCTACTCTCTTCTAAGGTGGTCGGCTTGGCTATGGAGAGGCCAGAAATAGTGGTCGCGCCGCGTTAGATTGAGCTACGTTGCGATCTGTTACGTTAGGATTGGTTAGGTTAGGAGGTTCTAGTTTAGGCCTTTGCGCTGTACACCGCTATTCGACGGATATCTGCTTTCCACATTGCTCTAATATGTTCAGCTTGGCTCTGAGAGTGCCGGAGGTTGTGGTAACGCCACGTCACGTTGTGTTAGGCTACGTTTCATTAGGTTAGGTAAGGTCGGGTAAGGTTAGGATATCCTCGACTCTTTCTCTTTACACTGCATTGCAGCTCATTTCTGCGACCTACTGCGCTATAGTATATTCTGCTTGGCACTGGGGATGTCAGCTATAGTGGTCTAGGCACGTTAGGTTGAGTTAGGATACGTTTGGGTGTGTTACGTTTGCTTAAGTTAAGAGGGGATATCTCTGGCTTTTGTGCCAAACACAGCTGTTCGGCGAATTTCTGCGCTCTACTCTGCTCTAATATTCTCAGCTAGCCTCAGGGAATGACTGCAACTGTGGTCTCGGCACGTTAGCTTGGTATAGGCTACGTTTGGTTAGGTTACGTTAGCTTGGATTAGGCTTGCATAGCTCTGACTTTCGTTGAATACACAGCTACTCGGTGGCATCCTGCGCCCTACTGCGCTCTGCTATACTCTGCTTGGCTCTGGGGAGGCCAGTGATAGTGGCCACGGAACGTTAGATTGAGATACGCTACGTTCGGTTATGTTATGTTCGCTATGGCTCGATTAGGATAGCTTTGACTTTTGTGCTCAATACAGCTATCCTATAGACTTCTGGGCTCTGCTGCGCTTTATCATATCCTGCTTGACTCATGGGACCATAGCAATAGTGGTCGGGAGACGAGCTGTGCTATGTTACGTTTGGGATAGGTTTGGTCGAGCTATCCTTGACTTTTGTGCTACGCACTGACCTTTGTTTGATTTCCACTCACAACGTTTCTCTACCATAATCTGCTCGACTCTGGTGTAGCCAGAAAGAGTGGCCTCTACACGTTAGGTTGGGCCAGGCTACGTGTGGTTTGGTTATGTTTGTTCGTGTTAGGTTAGGATAGCCTAGACTTTCGTGGTGTACACTGTTGTTCTGTGGACTTCTGCGCTCTACTGTGCTCCACAGTGTACTGCTTGTCTTTCGGGTGGCCAGCAATAGTGTTTGCGTTACGTTAGGTTGAGTTAAATTACGTTCGGTTACGTTACGGTTGGTTAGGTTTGGATAGGTTACCTATGCTTTTTGTGCGACATACTACTTTTCGGTGGACTTGCGCCCACTACTGTGGTCTAATGTTCTCTGTTTTACTTCAGGGAGGCCAGAATTAGTGGCGACGGCATATTAGGTTGGGTTATGTTAC
>NW_016912025.1:0-465 GCF_001483705.2 Eufriesea mexicana
AATAAGTCTATTCAAAATCTATATTCTCTTATAGCTTGGTGAATAGGTCGCCCAACGCCATCATTCCAATGGCAAGTACCGCCATCTACTAGCCTGAGAATCGGTCTATTCAAAATCTATAAGCTGTTATAGCTTGGTGAACAGATCGCCAACCGCCTTCAATCCAATGACAAGTACAGACATCTACTTGCCAGAGAATTGGTCTATTCAAAATCTATAACCTGTTATAGCTTGGTGAATTGATCGCCTAACGCCTTCAATCCAATGGCAAGTACAGCCATCTACTTGCTAGAGAATAAGTCTATGGAAAACATATAAGCTGCCATAGCTGGGTGATTAGATCACCTATCGCCTGCAATTCAATGGCAAGTACGGCCATCTACATGATAGAGAATATGTCTTTTCAAAATCTATAATCTGTTATAGCTCGGCGTATAGATCGCCTAACGCCTTCAATCCAATGGC
>NW_016912026.1:0-2529 GCF_001483705.2 Eufriesea mexicana
TCTACTCTTCTCGACACTGGGGTGGCGAGAAATAGTGGTCGTGACACGATAGTTTGAGCTAGGCAACGTTTGGTTGTATTGCGGTTGGCTAGGTCAGGAGTGGATACCTTTGACTTTTGTGCTGTACACTGTTGTCAGCTGGATTTCTGTGATCTACTGTGCTCCAGTATACTCTGTTGGACTCTTGGGAGGCGAGAAATAGCGGCCGCAGCACTTTGTGTTTAGTTCTGTTACGATAGGTTTGGCTAGGTTGGGCTACGCTTGGTTAATGTAGTTCCTACTTTCGTGCTATACGCTGTTTTTCTTTGTATACTTGTGATCTACACAGCTCTACTACATTCTGCTTGGCTCTGTGGAGGCCAGGAGCTGTGGTCGCGGCAGGTTCCATTGAGCTTCGCTACGCTTCGTTAGGTTAGGCTACGTCCGGTTAGGTTACGAAATGTTCGGCTCCTGTCCTATTCGCAGCAATGCGGTTGATTTCTGCGCACTACTGAGCTCTAGTTCAATCTACACGTCTCTATGGATGCCAACAATGGTGGTCTCGTCATGTTAGGTTGAGCCAGGCTGCGATTGGGTATGTCACGTGTGGCTATGTTATGATATGCTACTCTGACTTTCGTACTATACTCTGATTTTCGGAGGATCTTCGTGACACAGAGTGCTCTACTATAATCTGCTTTGCCCTGGGGAGGCCAGAAGCAATGGCCTCGGCACGTGATGTTGGGTAACGCTACGTTTGATTAAGTTAGGTAAGGGCAGGTTATGCCAGGATATTTGCAACTTTTGTGTTACTCACTGCAGTGCCTTGGATTTCTGCGCTCTGCTGTGCTCTGATATATCCTTTATGGCTCTGCGCAGGCCAGCAATGGTGTTCTCTGCACGTTAGGTTTAGTTATGCCACGTTTGCATATGACAAGTTTGGCTATTTTAGGACGGAATGGCTTAGACTTTTGTCCCATTCAAGGCCACTCGGTGCATTTCGGCGCCCAACGGCGCTCTAACATTATCTGCTTAGCTCTGGGGTGGCCAGGATAGTCGTCCCGGCACGTTAGGTTGTGTTATGTTACGTTCAGTTAGGGTAGGTTAGGAAGGCTTGGTTAGTATTTCTTTGATTCTTGTGCTTTACACTGCTATTCGGCGGATTCCTGCGCTCTACATTGCTCTACCGCACTCTGCTCGACTCTGGCGAGGCGAGTAATAGCGCTCGCGGCAATTTAGTATGATTCAGTTTACGTTCTGTTAGGATAGGTTATGGTAAATTTGGTTAGAATACCACTGACTTTCGTGACATACACTGTTATTCGGTGTATCTCAGTGATCTACTGTGCTCTACCACTTTCTGCTTGGCTATGAGAGGTCAAGGAGCAGTGGTCGCTGCACGATACGTCGAGATATGCTACGTTCGGTTAGGTTAGGTTATGTCATGTTATGCTAGGGTATCTACGGCCTTTGTGCTATTCTCCGCAATACGGTGGATTTCTGAGCTATTCTGTGGTCTGGTATATTCTGCTTGTCCCTGTGGAGGCCAGCAATGGCGGCACCGTCGCAATAGATTGAGTTATGTTACGTTTGATTAGTTTAGGATTGGCTACTCTGACTTTTGTGCTTTTCAGTGCTTTTCCGTGGATATCTGCGCTCTAATGTGCTCTAATATGCTCCGCTTTGCTCTGGAAGGAGAGCAATATTGGTCTCGTCACGTTATGTTTACCTAAACTACGTTTCGGTATGTTAGGTTAGGCCAAGTTAGGTCGGGTTATGTTTGACTTTTGTGCTTTACACTTCAATGCGGTGGATTTCTGAGCTCTGCTGTGCTCTAGTACATGTTATGTTACATTTGGTTATGTTAAGGTTGGATATATTAGGACAGGATAGCTTCGACTTTTGTGCTGTACACTGCTATTCGCTGGACTTCTGCGCTCCAGAGTGCTCTAGTTTGCTCTGCTTGTCTCTGTGGTGGCCAGCAACGGTCTTCTCCGCACGTTAGTTTGAGATATGCTACTTCCGGTTGTGTTACATTTGGTGCGGTTAAGATATGATAGTTCAGACTTTTGTGCGATATACTGCTACCAGCGGATTTCTGCCCTCTACTGCTTTCTAATATTTTTCGCTCTGCTCTGGGGAGATCAGCAGTAGTGGTCTCGGAGCGTTAGGCTTAGATATGCTACGTTTGCGTATGATAATTTTGGATATGTTAGGAGAGAATAGGTTAGACTTTTGTGACATCCACCGTTGTTCGTTGGATTTCTGCTATCCACTACGCTCTCGTATGTTCTGCATGGCTCTGGTGCGGTCGGTTATAGTGGTATCGGCACGTAACGTTGTGTTATGTTACGTTCCGTTAGGTTAAGTTAGGAAGGCTTAGCTCGGATTTCTATGACTTTTGTGCTGTACAATGCTGCTCGGTGGATGTCTGCGCTCTTATGTCCTCTAATGTGCTCTGCTCGGCTCTACGAAGGCCAGCAATGGCGGCCGCAGCACGATATGCTGAGCTATGCTACGTTTGGTTAGCATAGGTTATGCCAGGTTTGG
>NW_016912027.1:0-1476 GCF_001483705.2 Eufriesea mexicana
CAATGCTGTAGAATCTGGCGGGAAAATTCAATTTTATTGTCGTTTTCGACTAATATCGTGGTGGGCCAACTTTCTTGAATAAGTATGGGGGAAAGATTCTAGTGGCGTGCTATAGCCATTGCAATGCTATAGAATCTGCCTGGAAGCAACAATTTTACTGACATTTTCGACTAATATCGCGGTGAGCAAACTTTTTTGTATGAATACGGACGGAAGGTACTATTGGCGTGCTATAGCCACAGCAAAGGTATAGAATCTTGCAGGAACCCTAGATTTTATGGACATTTTCGACTAATATCGTGGTGTGCTACCTTTTCCGCATGAATAATGAGGAAAGGTTTTATTGGCGTGTTATAGCCACTGCAATGGTATAGAATCATGTTGGAAAATTTAATTTTTTTGATATTTTCGACTAATATCGCGTTGAGCACGCTTTCTTGTATAAATACGGACGACAGATTCTATTGGCGTGCTATATCCATGTCAAAGGTATAGAATCTGGCTGGAAAATTCAATCTTATTTACTCTATCGACTACTATCGTGGTGAGCCATCTTTCTTGCATATATAAGAAGGAAATATTCTACTGGCATGATACAGTCATTGCGATGCTATGGAATCTGGCTGGAAAATACAATTTTATTGACATTTTCGACTAATATCGCGGCGAACTGACATTCTTGAATAAATAAGGATGAAATATTCTTTTGGCCCGCTATATCCATTGCAATGCAACAGAATCTGGCTGGAAAACTCGATTTTACGGACATTTTCGTCTAATATCGTTGTGAACTAACCACATTGCATAAATAAGGGTGAAATATACTATTGGCGCGCTATAGCCATGGTAATGCTATAGAATCTGTGTGTAAAATTGAGTTGTGTAGACATATTCTACTAATATCGTGATGAGCCACCTTCCCCGCATAAGCAATGAGGAAAGATTCTAGTGGCGTGCTATAGCCACTGCAATGCTGTAGAATCTGGCGGGAAAATTCATTTTTACTATTTTCGACTAATGTCCTGGTGACCTAACTTTCTTGCATATATAAGGAGGAAAGATTCTACTGACCTGCTACCATCGTTGCTATGCCATAGAATCTGGCCTGAAAACTCGATTTTATGGACATTTTCGACTAATATCGTGGTGAGCTACCTTTCCCGCACAAATAATGAGGAAAGATTCTATTGGCGTGCTATAGCCATTGCAGTGCTATAGAATCTGGCTGGAAAATTCAGTTTTATTGACGCTTTCGACTACTAAGCTACTATCTTGGTGAACTAACTTTCTTGCATAAATAAGGATGAAATATACTATTGGCGTGTTATAGCCATGGCAATGCTATGGTATCTGGCAGTAAAATTCAACTTTATTCACACCATCGACTACTATCGTGGTGACCTAGCTTTCTTACACATATAAGTAGGATAGATTCTACTGGCGAAATATAGTCAGTGCAATCCTATCGAATCTGGC
>NW_016912028.1:0-1825 GCF_001483705.2 Eufriesea mexicana
CCATACTTCCATGCATTCATACATCCATACATCCATAAATCCATCCATCCATTCCTGAATCCAACCATACGTCCATCAATCCATACATCAATACATATATACATCCATCCATTCGTATATCCATTCATCCATCCATACATACATCCAACCATCCATACCTCAATCTATCCACACAACCATTCATCCGTACATACATTCATCCGTCTATCCGTCCATCCATACCTCAATCCATCCATACAACCATCCATCCATAACGGCCATCAACCCATACATTCATCCATGACCATCCATTTATACACAAACTCTTCCATACATCCATCCAGCCATACAACCACCCTTCCATACATCCATCGATCCATACATCTATCCACCCATACATCAATCCATGCATACATCCATACACCCACACATCCATCCATACATGCATCCAGACAGACTTCAATACATACATCCATACATACACCAATACATTCATCCATACAAACGTCCATACATCCACACATCCATACATCCATAAATCCGTCCATCCATGCACTCATCCATCCATACGTATATCCAAACATCCATGCATACCCCCATCCACTCATCCATACATACATCCATAGATACATCCGTAAATGCATCCATATATACATCCATGCATGCATCCATCCATACATCCATCCACTCATCCATCCATCCATCCATACATCGATACAGATATAAATCCATACATCCATACATCCGTACATCCATACATTCGTACATCCATACATTCGTACATCCATACATACATACATCCATACATCCATACATCCATACATCCATCCGTCCATCCATACATCCATACATCCGTACATGCATAAATCCTTCCATTCGTACGCCTATCATTCGATACATCCACCCATACATCCATCCATCCATACATACATTCATCCATACATGCCCACATCCATACTTCCATAAATGCATCCACTCGTACGTTCATCATTCGATACATCCATCGATCCATACATCTATCCATCCATACAACCATCCATCCATACATTCATACACCCACGCATCCATAAATCCATCCATCCATACATCCATACATACATCCATCCATCCATATATCCATCCACTCATACATGCACCATCCATACATCCATACATATATACATCCACACATATATACATCCATACATCCATACATCCGTACATACATACATTCGCACATCCATACGTAGATACATCCATACATCCATATATCCATACATCCATACATCCATACATCCATACATCCATACATCCATACATACATCTATAAATCCATACACCCGTACGCCCATCCATACATTCATGCATCCGTTCATCCACCCATCCTTCCACCCACACTTCAGTCAATGCACACATCCATTCATTCACCCAGACATCCATACATCCACGCATACGCACATCCATACATACGCACATCCATGCATCCATTCATCGATATATTGATGCATCCATACATCTCTACACCAATCTATCCATCCATACAACCACCCATCCATACATCCATGCATACCCCCATCCGCTCATCCATACATACATCCACAGATACATCCGTAAATGCATCCAATCATACATCCATGCATGCATCCATCCATACATACATCCACTCACCCATCCATCCATACATACGTCCATACAGATATAAATCCATACATCCATAAATCCGAACATCCATACATTCGTACATCCACACATTCGTACATCCATACGTACATACATCCATACATCCATGCATACATCCATTCAAGCATCCATACAAGCATCCATACATACCTCCATTCTTCCGTCCATTCACCCATCCTACACATCC
>NW_016912028.1:2825-3161 GCF_001483705.2 Eufriesea mexicana
TTAATACATCCATCCATCCATACAGCTATCCAGCCATACATCCATCCATCCATTCATCAATACATCCACACACCCATACATCCAAAAATCCATCCATCCATGCACTCATCCATCCATACGTACATCCATACATACGTCCATACATACATTCATACATCCATGCATACACCCAAACACTCACCCAAACCTACATCCTTAGAAACATCCGAAAATGCACCCATACATACATCCACCCATCCACCCATCCATAAATGCACCCAACCATCCATCCACCCATCCATACATACATTCATCCATACATTCCCACATCCATACTTCCATAAATGCATCCACTCG
>NW_016912029.1:0-257 GCF_001483705.2 Eufriesea mexicana
CAATAAAATTGATCTTTCCAACAACATTCTATATCATTGCAATGTCTATAGCACGCCAATAGACCCTACACTATTTATTTATGCAAGAAAGGTAACCCACCACGATATTAGTCGAAACTGTCAATAAAGTTGAACTTTCCAGCCTGATCCCAGTGCACTGCGATGGCTATAGCACGCCAATAGAATCTTTCCAATTATTTATGCAAGATTGATAGGTCACCACGATATTAGTCGAAAATGTAAATAAAATTCGATCC
>NW_016912030.1:0-938 GCF_001483705.2 Eufriesea mexicana
TCCATCCATACATCCGTTCGTCCATACATCCATCCACCCATCCACCCATCCATCCAAGCTTCCATAGAGACATCAATACATACATCCTTACATACACCAATACATTCTTCGATACATACAACCATAGATACATACTTACATACATCCATACATACACCCATGCATACATCAATTCAAACAACCGTACATACGTCCATGCATACATCCATGCATGCATCCATGCGTACATCCATACATTCGACCATACACCCATAAAATCAACCATACATACATCCATAGATACATCCGTAAAAGTATCCATACATACATTCATCCACTCATCCCCACATGCGTACATCCATAAATGCATCCACTCGTACGTCCATCATTCGATACATCCATCCATCCATTCATCCATACAGATATACATCCATACATCCATACATCCGTACATCGATACGTTCGTACTTCCATACATTCGTACATCCATACATACATACATCCATACATCCATACATCCATCGAACCATACATCCAAAAATCCATACTAGCCCCGATCCATACACCCATCGATCCATACATCTATCCATGCATACATACATCCATCCATACGTTCATACATATACACATCCACATAGCCACCCATCCATACTACCATACAACCATACATACATCCATAGATACGTCCATACATACATCCGTCCATCCATACATCCGTCCACTCATACATCCATCCATCCATACATCCATAGATCTCTACATCCGTACATCCATACATTCGCACATCCATACATTCGTAAATCCATACATACATACACACATACATCCACACATCCATACATCCATCCGTCCATCCATACATCCACACACCTATACATCCTTACGTTAGTACACCAATACGTTCATACATCCATACATCCATACATCCATACATCCATACATACTTACATCCATACATT
>NW_016912031.1:0-271 GCF_001483705.2 Eufriesea mexicana
CACTGCAATGGCTACAGTGTGCCAATAGAATCTTTCATGTTTATTTATGCATGGAGGTCAGCTCGCCTCGATATTAGTCGAAAATGCCAATAAAATTGAATTTTCCATCCAGATACTATAGAATTGCAATGGCTATAGCGCGCCAATAGAATATTTCCTCATTATTAATGCACGAAAGTTAGCTCACCACGATATTACCCGAAATTGACAATAACATTGAATATTCCGGGGAGATTCTGTAGCACTGCAATGGCTATTGCGCGCCAATAGA
>NW_016912032.1:0-660 GCF_001483705.2 Eufriesea mexicana
TGTGTTACGTTGCGTCTGCTTATAGTTTGGTAATGTTTGTATAGGATTGCCTAGACTTTTGTGCCACACACTGCTATTCGGTGGATTTCTGCGCTCTACTCTGCTGTTATTTGCTCTGCTGGGCGCGGAGCAGACCAGCAATTGTGGCCTCGGCGCGTCAGCTTGTGTCTTGCTGCGCTTGGCTAGGTTACGTTTGGTCTGGTTGGGGTATGATATCCCAGACTTCTGTGCTATAAACTGCTTTTCGGTGGATTTCTGGGCTCTACTGTGCCATAATATGCGCTCCTTGGCGCTGTGGATGCAAGCAATGGTGGTCTCTGCACGTTTGGTTGAGTTAGGCTTCCTTCGGCTAAGTTAGGTTAGGTGAGGTTAGGTTAGGATATGTTTGACTTTCGCGCTTTAAAATGAACCTATGCGCTCTGGATTCCCCTAATACGCCCTGCTCGGCGATTGGGAGTCAAGCAATATATGGCTAGGCGCGGTACGTTGGGATGTGTTACTTATGGTTTGGTTAGGTTGCGTCGGGTTATGTTAGGGTATCTTTAACTTATCTGCTCTACACTTCAATGCGGCGGATTTCTGGTCTGTACTTTGCTACAATATATTCTGCTTGTCCTAGTGGCGGTCAGCAATAGTGGTGTAGGCACGTTAGGATTTGTT
>NW_016912033.1:0-2446 GCF_001483705.2 Eufriesea mexicana
TCGTGCTATACTCCGACGTTCGGAGTACTTCTGCGCTGTTCTATGCTCTACTGTGCTATGGTTCGCTCTGGGGATGCATGCAATTGTGGCCTCGGCACGCTCGGTTGGGTTATGTTACGTTTGGTTAGTTTATGTTGGATTATTTTAGTAAGGATAGCTCTGACATTCGTGTTATTCACTGTTCTTCGGAAGATTTCTGCGCCAGACTGCGGTCTACTATATTCTGCTTGGCCCTGGGGAGGCCAGACGTAGTGGCCGCTGCACGTTACGTTGACGTAAGCTACGTTCAGCTAGGTTATGCCTGGTTGGGTTAGGTCCGGATACATACGACTTTTGTATTGCACACTGCGATTCTATGAACTTCTGCGCGCTACTGTCCTCTAGGAAGTTCTGCTCTACTCTGTGGAGGCCAGCAATAGAGGTCTGGGTACGTTAGGCTGTGTTATGTTACGTCTGGTTATATTAAGATTGTATATATTAGGAGAGAGCATCTCCGGCCTTTATGCTATTCACTGCTATTCCCTGGATTTCTGCTATCTAATGTGCTCTAGTATGATCTGCTTGTCTCCGGGGAGGCCAGTAATAGTGGTCTCGGCATGTTAGGTTGGGTTATGTTACGTTTCGTTAGGTTACATTAGGAGGGTTCGATAAGGATTTCTTTGACTCTTGTGCTATACACTGAAATTTGTTGGATTGCTGCGGTCAACGTCGTTCTACTACACTCCGCTCTACTCCGGGGACGCGAACAATAGTGGCCGTGGCACCTTAGGTTGCGTAAGGTAATGTTTGTCTAGGTTAAGTTAGCTTAGGTTAGGTTACGATGGCTTTGACTTTCGTGCCATACACTGCTTTTCGGTGGATTACTGTGATCTAAATTGCTCTGCTGTATTCTGCTTGGCCCTGGGAATGCCAGTAGCTGTGGTCGCGGCACTGTATGTCGAGCTATGCTACGTTAGGATAGGTTAGGTTAGAACAGGTTAGGCTATGGTTTCCACGACCTTTGTGCTGTAAACTCCTTTTCGGTGGATTTCCGCGCTCTACATTGCTCCACTACACTCCGTACGACTATGGGGATGCGAGAAGTGGTTGTCGTGGCATGGTAGTTTGAGTTAGGTTACGTTTGGTTTGGATAGGTTAGGTTAATTTCGGTTGGGATAGCTATGACTTTCGTACTATATGCTTTATGTTTTGGATTCCTGTGATCTAATGTGCTCTAATATATTACGCTTGGCTTTGCGGACGCCAGCAGCAGTGGTCGCGGCACGATATGGCGAGTCATGCTGCGTTCCGTAAGGTTAGGTTAGATCAGGTTAGGTTAGTATATCTTCGTCTTCTGTGCTCCACACTGCTATTCGCGCGTTTCCGCGCTCTACTGTGTTCTAATATTCTCTGCATGGAACTGGCGAGTCCGTCAATAGCCGTCTCGGCACGTTAGGTTGAGCTACGTTACGTTTCATTGGGTTTGGTTGCGATGGTTCGGTAAGGATTTCTTTGTCTTTTGTGCTATACACTGCTATTGGGTGGATTTCGGTGCTTTGCATTACTCTACGATACTCCTCTCGACAATGGGGATGCGTGCGACAGCGGTAGTGGCACGTGAGGCTGAGTTAGGTTGCGCTTCGTAAGGTTAGGTTATGTTATGTTTGCTTCGGATACCATCGACTTTCCTGTTTTGCGCTCTTTTCCTGAGGATTTCTGTGATCTACTGTGCTATACAACGTTCTGCCGGGCTCTGGGGAGGCAGGCAGCAGCTGTCGCGGCAAGTTACATCGAGGAATGCAACATTAGGTTAGGTTATGCTTGGTCATGTTATGTTAGGTTATCTTCGTCTCTTGTGATACACACTGCTATTCGGTCGATCTCTGCGCTATACATTGTTCTACTATACCGCGCTCGTCCCTGATGTAGTGAGCAATATTGTCCGTGGCACGTTAGGATCAGTTACGTTATGTTCGGTTAGGCAAGGTGAGGTTAGAATTCCCTCAAACCCTGTGCAGTTCACTAGCATGCGGTGGATATCTGCGCACTACTGCTCCCTAGTACATTCGGCTTGTCTCTGTGGAGGCCAGCAATAGTGGTCTCGTCATCTTCGGTTGGTTTATGTTGCGTTAGCCTGTGTTAGGACATGCTACTCCGACTTTTATGATGTACCCTGCTTCTCGTTGGATTTCGGCGCTCTAATATTCCCTAATATGCTCTACTCGGCTCTACGAAGGCCTTGAATAGCGGTCGCGGCGTGTTATTTTGGGTTAGACTATGTTTGGTTGGGTTAGGTTAGGTGAGGTTGGGTTAGGGTATCTTTGGCTTTTGTGCTATACACCGCTATTCGGAGGACTGCTACGCTCTATATTGCTCTAATGTGCCCAGGTTGTCCCTGGGGGGTCAGCAATATTATTCTCGGCCCGCTAGGCTCAGTTAGGCTACGTTATGTTACCTTATGTTAGCT
>NW_016912033.1:4931-6333 GCF_001483705.2 Eufriesea mexicana
ACTTTTGAGCTATGCCATGCTATTCGTACTATTTCAGCGCTCTACATTGCTCTGCTATACTCTGCCTAGCTCTCGCGAGGTCAGCAGTAGCGGTCGTGGCTCGTCAGTCTGTGTCACGTTACTTCCGCTTATGTCACGTTTTGTTAGGTTAGGAGAGCGTAGCATTGGCTTTTGTGTTATACACCGCTGTTCGGTTTATTTCTGTGCTCCACATTGCTCTACTCAACTCTGCTCGAACCTGGCGAGGCCAGAAATGGTGTCCTCCACACGTTAGGCTGGGTTAGGCTACATTAGGTTTGGCTACGTTACCCTTGGTTAGGCTAGGGTTGCTTTGACTTGCGTGGTATAGACTGTTCGGCGGATTTCTGCACTCTACTGTGCCCTAGTATGTTTTGCTTGGTTCTGGTTAGGCCGGCAACAATGTTCTCGGCACGATAGCTTGGGATAGATAACATTTGGTTAAGTTGCGTTTGGTAAGTTTAGGATAGGACAGCTTTGACTTTTATGCCACACCGCTTTTCGATGGATTGCTGTACTTTACTGCGCTCTAGCGTACTCTGGTTGGTATTCGAGACGCCAGCAATAGTTGCTGCGGCGCGTTAGTTTGCGGTAGGTTACGTTTGGTTAGGTTAGCTTTGTTTGGGTTTCGTTAGCACATCTTTGACCTTCGTGCTGTACACTGCCATTCTATGCACCTCAGCTCTCTGCTCACCTCTAGTAGGCCCTGCTTGACAACGGGGTTGCGAGCAATACCTGTCTCGGCACGTTTGGTTGAAATAGGATGCGTTTGGCTAGGTTACGTTAGCTTTGGTTAGATGCAGATGGCTTCGACTATTCTGCCGTACCCTGCGTTTCTATGGATTTCTGCGATCAACTCTCCGTTATTATGCTCTGCTTGGCCCTGTATTCTGCTGCACCCTGCGTTTCCATGGATTTCTGCGATCTACTCTCCGTTATTATGCTCTGCTTGGCCCTGTGGTCGCCTGCAATACTGGTCGCAGCATGTTAGGATCAGCTAGATTCCATTTTGCGCGGTTTTGCTACGCTGGGTCAGGTAAGGATTGCTTTGTTACATATGAGCTCAAAACTGATATTCTAAGGACGTTTGTGCTCCACTGAGCTCTATCATATTCTGCTCGTCTCTGGGGAGGCCAGCAATAGTGTTCGCGGGACTTTAGGTTTAGTTACTCTACGTTCGGTTAGGCAAGGTTATGTCTGGTTAGGCCTTGGTATCTTTGACTTTGTCCTTTTCATTGCTATTTGGTGTCTTTCTGTCCTCTGCTGTGTTCTACTGTACTCTGCTTGACTCTACGTTGTGCTAGGCTACGTCTGACGATGTTACGATTGGTCAGGTTAGGACGGGATAGGATTGGTTCTTGTGTTGTACACCGCTCTTCGGAGG
>NW_016912033.1:10106-13551 GCF_001483705.2 Eufriesea mexicana
TGTAATATGTTCTGCTTCGCTCTATGAAGGTCAGTAACAGCGGTACCGTCACATTGCGTTAAATTAGGCTACGTTCATATATATTACGTTCGGATAGGTTAGGATAAGATAGAGTTGACTTTTGTGGTACACACTGCTATTCGGTGGGTTTCTGCACTCTACTTTGCTCTAGTATATTCCGCTTGTCTCTGGGAATGTCAGCAACAATGGTCTAGGCACGTTGGGTTGAGCTAGATTACGTTTGGTTATGTTTCGTTTGGATAAGCCAGACAAGGATTGCTTCTACATTTGTGCTGTACACTGCCATTCGTTGGATTTCTGCACTCGGCTGTGTCCTCATATGCTCTGCTTGACTCGGGGGGTGCTAGCAATAGAGGTCTGGGTACGATAGGTTGCGTTATGCCACGATTGGTCAGGTTATGTTTGTTTGGTTAGGTCTGGAATGCTATCACTTTCGTGTTATACTGTGTTATTCCGTGGAATTCTGCGTCCTACTGTACTCTACCATACTCTGCTCGAATCTGAGGAGGTGAGCAATAGTCGTCGAGGCAGGTTACCTTGATTAATGTTACGTTTGGTTACGTTACGGTTTGTTAGGTTAGGAAACGGTGGCTTTAACTTTTGTGCCATACATACTCCAATTCGGTTCGATTCTGCGCCCTGCAGTGCTCTAATAAGCTCTGCTATGCCATGTTAATGTCAGAAATTGTGTTGCAGGCACGTCAGTTTCAGTTATGCTCGTTTGGTTATGTTACACGTGGTCAGGATATGATAGGACAACTTTGCCTTTTGTGCAATACACTGCTGTTCGGAGAATTTCAGTGCTCCTCGTTGCGCCGGTCTACTCTGCTAGACTCTCGGGAGGCCAGCAATATTTGTGGGAGCACACTAGGTTGAGTTATAATACGTTTGGTTATATCACGTTTGGTCAGATTTGTGGAGGATAAATTTGATTTTTGCGTTATACACACACATTAGGTGGACTTCTGCGTTCTACGTTGCTCTAATATTCTCCGCTTGCCACTGGGAAGCCAGCGTCACTGATCTCGGCACCTCATGTTGAGTTAATGTACGTTCGGTTAGGTTAGGATGGGACACGTTGGGCTATAATTTCTTGCACTTTTGTGCTATACAAGGCAATGCGGAGGATTACTGCGCTCTACATTGCTCTATCATATTCATCTTGGCACTAGGGAGGATAGCAATAGTGGTCTCGGCACGTTAGGCTGAGTTGAGCTACGTTCGATCGTGTTACGTATGGCTACGTTAGGATAGGGTGGCGTCGACTATTGTCCTATGCGCTGTGATTCTATTGATTTCCGTGATCTACTGTGCTTTAATACATTCTGCTCGGCACTGGGCAGGCCAGCAATTGTGGACTCGGCTCGTTAAGTTGAGATACGTAACGGTTGGTTATGTTACGTTTGGTTAGGTTAGGGTACGATAGCTTTGACTCTTTTGCTACACACCGCTATTCGGTGGGCTTATGCGCTCTGCATTGCCCTAATATGATCTGCTTGGCTATGGGGCGGGCAGCAAAAGTGGTCTCGGCACGTAAGGGTGTGCCAGGTCACGTTATCTTACGTTATGTTTGATTAGGTTTCGATAGAATAGTTTTGACTTTTTTGCTACATACAGACATGCGGATGGTTTCTGCGCTCTAGTGTGGTCTAATATATTCTGCTTGACTCAAGCGGGGCCAGCATTCGTGGTCTCCGCACGTTAGGATGATTTATGTGACGCTTGGCATGGCTAGGTTTGGTTAGCTTAGGTTAGGATATCTTTGCCTTTCGTTGTGTAATCTGTTGTTCGTTGGATTTCTGCGCTCCACTCTGCTCTAGTATGTTCTGCTTGACTCTAGCGTGGCCAGCAATTGCGGTCTCGGCGCGTTAGGTTGTGTCACGATACGTTCGCTGCGTTAGGCTACGTTGCGTTAGGATTGGATGGCTTTAACTTTCATGTTGTAAACTGTTATTAGGCGGACCTCTGCGCTCGACTGTGCTCTTTTATACTCTGCTCGCGTCTGGGGAGCACAGCAACAGTGGTCGCGGCACGTTACTTTGAGTTACGTTACGTTCGGTTTTGCTACGATCAGTGAGGCTAGGAATCGACGGCTTTAACTTATGTGCTATACACTGCTATTCGGTGTACTTCTTCGTTCCACTGTGCTCTAATATTCTCTACTTTGCTCTGGGGAGGCCAGAAATTGTGTCCGTGCGCGTTGGATTGTGTAATGTTACGTTTGGTTACGTTACGTTCGGTTGTGTTACGTTTGGTTAGGTTAGGGTAGGGTTCGTTTGACTTTTGTGCTTCGCACTGCAATGCTGTGGACTTCTGCACAGTAATGTGTTCTAGTATATTCTGATAGGCTCTGGGGAGGTCAGCAATTGTGGCCTTAGCTCGTTAGGTTAGGTTATGTTACGATTGGTTATGATATGTGCGGTTTGGTTAGGCTGGGATATCTTTGACTTTTGTGGTGTAAGCCGCCTTTCGGTGGACTCTAATGGTCGCTGATTGGCGCCCGGGAGGTCAGCAATAATCGTCCCGGCACCTTAGATTGAGGTCGTCTGCGTTCGGTTCGGTCACGCTTTGAAATGTCACGATTGGATAGCTATGGACCATGCGCTATACACTGCCATTCGTTGGATTTCTGCGCTCCACTGTGATCTAATATTCCATGCTTTGCTCTGGGAATTCCAGAAATAGTGGCCGCCGCGCGTTAGGTCTTGTTTGGCTACGTTTGGCTAGGTTGGGTTCGTTTGGGATGAGTTAGGTTATCTTTGACTTTCGTGCTATACACTGCCATCCTATGGACATGAGTGCTCTACTGTGCTCTATCATATTCTGCTTGCCTCTGGGCAAGCCAGTAATAGTGGTCGCGACACGTCATGTCTAGTTGCTCTATGTTGGGGTAGGTTAGGTTAAGCACGGTTAGCTTAGGTCATGTCTCACTTTTGCGCTACACGTTGCTGTTTGGTGGCTTTCTGGGCTCTACTGTACTCCACGAGACTCTGCTCGGCTCTGGGGAGGCCAGCAATGGCGGTCGTGTCACGAGAGGCTTTGTTAGGCTATGTTTGGTAATTTCACGGCTGGTTAGGGTAGGAGGTGGTAGCTGTGGGTTTTGTACTATACACCGCCCTTCGGAGGATTTCTAGGCTCTACTTTGCTCTACTGTACACTGCTCGCCTCGTGGTCGACCAGTAATATTTGCCTCGGCACGTTTGGTTGGGTTAGGCTACGTTTAGTTAGGCTATATTAGCATAGGTTAGGTTCACAGAGCTTTGACTTTCGTCGTATAAACTATTTTTCGGCGGACGTCTGCGATACGATCTACCGAGCTATAATATTTTGAGCTTAGCTCTGGAAAGGCCGGCAATAGTGTTCTCGGCATATTACGTGGAGTCACGTTACGTTCGTTTAGGTTGGTTTAGGGTAGTTTGGTCAG
>NW_016912034.1:0-649 GCF_001483705.2 Eufriesea mexicana
TCAAACTAACATGACGATGCCACAATTGCTTGCCCCTACAGAGACAAGCAGATTGTTCTAAAGCACAGTAGAGCGCAGCGATCCATCGCATTGCGGAGTACAGCACACGAATTAAAGATACCCTAAAATAAACTGAACCATCGTAACCTAGCCAAAAGAAGTCTAACTCAACATATCATGCCGCGATGTCGATGGCCTTCGTAGTGCCAAGCAGAGCATTTTAGAGCACATTAGGGCGCGGAAATCCACCGAACAGCAGATTATAGCAGGAAAGTCGAAGCTATCATAACCAACGTAACCTTACCTCACCTAATCAAGCATCACGTAACTAAACGTAACGTGCTACGAACACAATTGCTCGCCTTCCCTGTGTCGAACAGAGTACAGTAGAGCAATGTGTATTGCAGAAATCCACCGAATAGGAGTGTATAGCGCAAAGGTCGTGGATACCATAGCCTAACCTGTCCTAACCTAACCTAATCTAACGTAGCATAGCTCGAGATAGCGCGCCGCGACCACAGCTGCTGAAATCATAACGTAGCATAGCTCGAGATAGCGCGCCGCGACCACAGCTGCTGAAATCGCGAGAGCAAAGCAGAATACACTAGAGGACAGCAGAGCGCAAACATCGAACGCATTGCCTTGTATA
>NW_016912035.1:0-1170 GCF_001483705.2 Eufriesea mexicana
GAATGTATGGATGTATGCATGTATGGATGTACGAATGTCTGGATGTATGGACGTATGGATGTATGTATTTATGGATGTACGGGTGTATGGATGTATGTATGGATGGATGGATGTATTGATGTACGTATGTTTGTATGGATGGATGGATGGATTGGTGGATGGAAGTGCGGATGGACGGAGGTATGGATGAATGAATGTATGGATGGGTGGATCTATGATTGGATGGATTTATGGAATGGTGTATGAATGGATTTATGGATGGGTAGATGGATGGACGTATGTACGGATGTGTGTATCGATGTATGTGTGGATGTATGCATGTATGAATGTATGTATGTATGGACGTACGAATGTGTGGATGTACGGATGAATGGATGTATGGATGTATATCTGTATGGATGAATGTATGACTGGATGTATCAGTGGGTGGATGTATGGTTGGATGTATGTACGGATGTTTGAATGAATGTATGCATGGATGTATGTATGGATGTATGTAAGTATGTATCTATGAATGTATGTATCGACGAATGTATTGGTGCATGTAATGATGTATGTATTGATGTCTCTATGGAAGCATGGATGGATGGTTGGATGGGTGGATGGATGTATGGACGAACGGATGTATGGATGGATTGTGGTATGGATGCATGGATGTATGTATGAAAATATGGATTGATGGATATATGGATGGACGGAGGTATGGATTGATGGATGTATGGATGGACGGATGGATGGATGTATGGATGTATGGATTTATGCATGTATGTATGTATGGATGTAAGAATGTATGGATGTATGCATGTATGGATGTACATATGTATGGATGTACGAATGTGTGGATGTACGAATGTATGGATGTACGAATGTATGGATGTACGGATGTATAGATGTATGGATGTATATATGTATGGATGTATGGATGGATGGATGTGTGAGTGGCTGGATGTATGGATGGACGTATGTATGTATGGATCTATGTATGGATGTATGTATGGATGTATGTATGGTTGTATGGATGTATGGATGGATGGATTTATGGATGGATGGATGTATTAATGTACGAATGGGTGGATGTATGGATGGATAGATGTATGGATCAATGGGTGTATGGAAGGGTGCTGGTATGGATGGATGGATGTATGGTACGATGGATGTGTGGATGGGTGG
>NW_016912036.1:0-1042 GCF_001483705.2 Eufriesea mexicana
TTGAATTTTCCTGCCAAAGTCGATAGCACTGCAAAGGCTATAGCCCGCCAATATAATCTTTCCGACTTATATATGCAAGGAAGTTAGGTCACCACTATATTAGTCGTAAATGTCAATAAAATTGAATTTTCCAGGAAGATTCTATGGCTTTGCAATGCATATAGCGCGCCAATAGAATCTTTCCTCCTTATTTATGCAAGAAAGATAGCTCACCACAATACTAGTCGAAAATGTCAATAAAATTGAATTTTCCAGGAAGATTCTATGGCTTTGCAATGCATATAGCGCGCCAATAGAATCTTTCCTCCTTATTTATGCAAGAAAGATAGCTCACCACAATACTAGTCGAAAATGTCAATAAAATTGAATTTTCCAGGAAGATTCTATGGCTTTGCAATGCATATAGCGCGCCAATAGAATCTTTCCTCCTTATTTATGCAAGAAAGATAGCTCACCACAATACTAGTCGAAAATGTCAATAAAATTGTGTTTTTCAGCCGGATTCTAAAGCATTGCGACGGCTATAGCACGCCAATTGAATCTTTCATCCTTGTTTACGCAATGAGGATAGCTCACCACGATATTAGTCGAAAATGTCAATAAAATAAAATTGCAGGAGGATTTTATAGCCTTGCAATGCCTATAGCTCGCCAATAGAATCTTTCCTCCTTGTTTATGCAAGAAAGTTAGGTCACCACGATATTAGTCGAAAATGTCAATAAAATTGAATTCTCCAGCCAGATTCTATAGCATTGCGATGGCTATAGCACGCCAAAAGCATCTTTCCTCTTTACCTGTGCAAGGAAGCTAGCTCACAACGATATTAGTTGAAAATGTCTGTAAAATTGAATTTTCCAGCAAGATTCTATTGCATTGCAATTCCTATAGCACTCAAATAGGATCATTTCTACTTACCAATTCAAGGAAGTATGCTCACCACGGTATTAGTCGAAAATGTCAATAAAATTGAATTTTTCCCCCAAGATTCTGTAGCATTGCAATGCCTGTAGCACGCCAACATTATCTTTCCTCCTTATTTATG
>NW_016912037.1:0-3950 GCF_001483705.2 Eufriesea mexicana
AACCTAACTCAAACTTTCGTGCTACGACCACAATTGCAGCCTTACCCTACCTAACCTGCCGCGAACACTATTACTGGCCTCCCCAGGTTCGAGCAGAGCATTGTAGAGAATTGTAGGCCGCAGGAATCCACCGAATAGCAGATTAAAGCTCAAAAATTAAAACTGTCCTAGACTAGCATATCCAATCGCAGCATAACCAAGCGTAACATAACACCACCTAAGCACACCACACCAAAATTGCTGACATACCCATAGCAAAGCAGAATATACTAGGGCACAGTAGATCACAGAAGTTCGCGGCGTGGCAGTGTAAGGCACAGAAGAAGGGAAAACCTATCCTAACCTGACCGAACGTATCCCAACAGTACGTAGTCCAATTCAGCATAAGGAGCCGAGACAATTATTGCGGCCCTTCCCAGAGACAAGCAGAATATATTACAGAAGCGTAGAGAGCATAAATCCATAGAATCGCTATATATATCAGATATGTCAAAGCTACACAAACAAAACACAGAAAAATATAACCTCTTCAAAGGAAGCCTAACTCAACATAACGAGACGCGACCACTATTCCTGGACGCCCCAGGGCCAAGCATAATATACTGTAGTACAGCAGAGCACAGATATCCACCGCATTGCAGTGTATAAGGAAAGAGTCAAAGATATCGTACCGTAACCTAATCAAACCTATCCAAACCTAACCAAACCAAACTTAATATACACCAAACGTAACAGAAATCAACCTAACGTGCCGCGGACACTACTGCTAGCGTGTCCGAAGACAAGCAGAATATGGTAGCGCACAGTAGAGCGCAAGAACGCACCGAATATCTTTGTAGAGCACAAATGACGCATCTACTATACCCTAACATAGACAAACCAAAAATAGACTTACGTAACCTAACTCAAACTAACGTGACGTGTTCACTACTGCTGTGATCCCGAGAGTCGTGCAGAGTGTAGTAGAGCAATGTAGTTCGCACAGATCCAACGCATAGCAGGCTGCAGCACAAATGTCAAATATATACTAGCCAAACATATCCTAACCTAACTTAACCAAACGTAACGGAACCAACCCTAACGTGCCATGGCCACCATTACGGGCCTCCAAAGAGTCGAGCAGTACGTAGTAGAGCAATGCAGCACGCAGAAGCACACCGAATAGCAGCGCACAGCGCAAAAGACAAGGCGATCCTGTGCTAACCTAACCAAACGTAACATAACCAAGGTACACTACCTTACCCTAACGCGCCAAGACCAAAGGCCCTCACATCCCAAGAGCCAAGCAGGTTATACTAGGGCACAGTAGGGCGTAGAAGTCCACCGAATAGTAGTGCACCGCACAAACGTCAATGCCACCATAACCAAACTTCTCGAATCCTAACGTACTCAAACGTAACATAACTCTTCCAAACTTGTGGATACCACCATTTCTGGCCTCCACAGAGGCAGCTAGAATATATCAGTGCACAGTAGACAGCAGATAAAAACCGAATAGCTGTGTATGGCACAAAGGTAAGAGTTATCCTTAACAAACATTACCATCCCTACCCAACCAAACGTAGCATAACACAAGATGGTGGGCCGCTACCACTGATGCTGTCATCCCCAGAGCGACACAGAGCATACTAGTGCGCAGTAGAGCGTAGAAATCCGCTGCACAGCAGTCTAGAGCACAATAATCAAAGCTACACTGAACAATCATAACCAAACCTAACCGAACCTAACATGACCAAACTTAACCTAACCGAACGTAACCCGAATGAACATAACGTGCCGCGGCCACTATTGCTGCCGTCCGCAGAGCCAAGCAGAATACACTAGGGCACAGGTTAGCGCAGAATTCGACCGCATTGCAGTCCATAGAACAAAGGGCAAAGAGAACTTAATCGTATCTAACCCATACTAACCTTACCTAACTTAGCTTAACTCAAAAAAACGTGCCGAGGCCACTATAGCAGGCGTCCACATAGGTAGGAAAATAACATTAGAACGAAGTAGGGAGTAGAAATCCAACGAGTAGCGGTGAATAGCACAAAACACAAAGCTACCATAGCCAGACCTAGCCCAACCTAACTTAACCGAACGTGACGCAACACAATCTCACGTGCCGCGTCCACTATTGCTTGCGGCCAAGGGTCAAGCAGAGTATGATAGAGCAAAGTAGAGAGCAAATGTCCATAGAATAGCGGAGTGGAGCACAAAAGCTGTAGTTATCCTAACCTAACATAGCCATCGTAACATAGTCGAACGTAACCTAGCACAACAAAACGTGCCCGGTGAAATGGTGCTCGCCTACACAGAGAAAGGTGAAGGCAGGCACAGCCTTGTAGAGCTCAGAAATCCGCTCAACAGCATTGCAGAGCACAAAAGTCAAAGCAGTCCTTGCCAAACCTAACCCAATCTAACGTTAGCAAACGTAACCTTTCTCGACCTAACGTGCCGATACTTCTATTGCTCGCCTCCCCAGTACCAAGGAGTCCTCATTAGTGGAGAGTAGGACACAGAAATCCATAGAATCGCAGAACATACCAGAAAGGTCAAAGCTACAAGGACCTATCGAAAGCAAAGAGGACATACCCAAACGTGGCATAACTCAAGCTTAAGTGCCGAGACCGCTGTTGCTGCTCTCCCTAGAGCCAAGCAGGACATGCTAGAGCACAGTAGAGTGCAGATATCCACCAAAATGTAGTGCACAGCACAAAAGTTGAAGCTATGCTAACCAACCTTAGCCTAGCCGTACCTAACCGGACGTAACCAGAATCGTCGTAGCGTGCCGAGACCACTATTGTTGTCCTTCCAAGAGACCAGCTGAAAATATAAGAGCAATGTAGGGCGCAGGAATCCACCTGATAGCAGACTATAGCGCTCAAGTCAAAGCTGTCCTCTCCTAACCCAGCCAACCGCAACATAACCATACGTTACATGGCAAAACATTACGTGTCGCTACCACTATTGCTGGCCTCCACTGTGCCAAGCAGGGCACACTAGAACACAGTAGAGAGCAGAAATCCGCCGAATAGCAGCGTACAGCAGAAACGTTAGGGCCACCCTGACCAAATATAACCAAATCCAACCTAAAGTGCCAAAACAGCTGTTGCTGCCCCCCACCCCCCGGACGAAGCTGAGCATACAAGAGCAAGTAGAGCGTAGAATTCCACCGAAGAGCAGGTCTCAGCGCAAAGGTAAAAGCTATCCCAACCAAACTTAGCCAAATACAACTTAACCGAATGTGACTTGAATCAACGTAGCGTGCAGAGACCACTATTGCTGGCCTCCCCAGAGCCAAGCAGAACACATTAGTGGAAAGAAGAACGCAGAAATCAATAGAATCGAAGTGTATATCTGAAACGCCATAGCTACCCAAACCAAACCCAAAGCAGCAGAGCATAGCAAAACATAGCTTAACTCAACCTAGCGTGCCGAGAACGCTAATGCTGCGCACCCCAGAGCCAAGCGGGGCGTACTAGGGCACAGTAGTGCGCAGATGTCCTCAGAATAGCAGTGTGCAACAAGTGAGTTAAGGCCACCCTGACCAAACTTAGCCAAAACCAGCATAACCGAACGTAACCTGACACAACATGACGTGCCGAGACCAGTATTGCCGGCCTTCCCCGGGCCATGAGGATTAGATTAGAACACAGGAGGGCGCAGGGATCCACCTAATAGCGGGCTATAACATTGAAGTCAAAGCTGCCCTTCCCTAACCAAACCAACCGTAGCATAAAGGAACGTAACCTAACGCAACGTAACGTGCCACGACCACTGCTACTGGCCTCACAGAGCCAAGCAGAACACATTGTTGGTGAATACAGCGCAGAAATCCTTGCAATGGCAGGGTGCATCAGAAAAGTCAAAGCTACCCAAGCCTGACCTAAACCAACAGAACGTAACCAAGCATAGCTCGACCCCACCTAGCGTGCCGAAACCGCCATTGCTGCCCCCCCCCC
>NW_016912037.1:9040-11190 GCF_001483705.2 Eufriesea mexicana
AGCAGAGTATAGTAGAAAAACGCAGAGCGCCGTAATACACCGAAGCGCATTGTATAGCGCAGAAGTCAAAGCTATTCTATCCTAACCTAACCAAACGTAACCATACCGAACGCAGCCTATCTCGACCAAAAGTGCCGTGGCCACCATTGCTGGCCTCTCCAGCGCCAAGCAGAGAGTATTAGAGCTCAGTAGAGCGCAGAAATTCACGTTGAAGCAGTGAATAGAACAAAGGTCAAAGCTCTCCTATCCTAACCTAGCCAAACGTAACGCAACCGAACGTAACATAACTCATCCTAACGTGCCAGGACCGCTATTACTGGCCTCCCCAGAGTCGAACAGAGTGCAGTAGAGCAATGAAGAGTGCTGAAATCCTCCGACTGGCAGTGTACAGCACAAAAGTCAAAGCTATCCTTTACAAACCTATCTAAATGTAACATAGGCAGACGTAAAGCAACCCAAACCTGCGTGCTGCGACAGCTATTGCAGGCACCCCCAGATTGAAGCAGACACTACTAGAGCAATGCAGTGCACAAATATCGACCAAATAGCAATGTAGAGCAAAAAAGTTAAGGCTACCCTGGCAATACCTGTCCTAACATTGCCAAGCCAGGCGTAACATAACCCAACCTTGCGTGCCAAGCCACTATTGCTGGCCTCCCCAGAGACAAGCAGAATATATTACAGCACAGCAGGGCTCAGAGGTCCACCGTATAGCACCATGTAGCACAAAAGTCAAAGCTATCCTATCTTAACCGAACAAAACGTAACGTAACCAAACGTAACATAACCCTTCCTGACGTGCCGACACCTATATTTCTGCCATCCTCAGATCCGAGCCGAACGTGCTGGATGAAAGTAGAGCACAGAAGCTCATGGAATCGCAGTGCATAGCGCAATAGTCAAACCTACACCATCCCAACGTAGCCAAGCTTAGCCAAACCGAAGGCAGCTTAAGCAAACCTAACGTGCCAAGACCACAATTTCTTATCCCCCAGAGCCAAGCAGAATACACTAGAGCAGAGTACAGCGCAGTAATCCACCGCACAGCAATGCCTATCACAAAAGTCAAAGATATCCTGATCTAACCTGACCTAACATAACCTGACCTATCCTATCCTAACCTAACCAAACATTACCTAACCCAACATATCCACACGTAACATAACTCAACCTAACATATCAAGAGCACTATTGACGGCAACCAAAGCGCCAGGCAGAGGATATTAGTGGAGAGTAGGTCGCAGAGGTCCATAGGACTGCAGTGCATTGCACGAAAATCAAAGATATCCTAATCTGACCCAAACAAACCTAACCTAAAAAAAAGTGACATAACCTTGCCTAACCTAGCTTAACATAACCATTTTTACGTGGGCGAAATCATCCAACGATACCCGGTCCCCATAGGGAAGGGGGCGGGGTTATGTGGGATTTTTTCCCACTAAAACCCCCACGATGGTCAGACCTTCGCATTTCGGTGCGCCCTGGACTTCGCGGCGACGCAATTGCCAGTGCGCCCACACGACGCAGCCGCAGTTCCCACCCGGCGCGACGGGAAATCGCACCCGAAACGATGATGACCATGCGCGCGAGAAGGGTCGATTACAGGCACACAAAACACGCATTCCACAGCACCGCAACGCACGCATACCCTGCGGAAGCCGCGCGCCCGGACCACGGTCTCTCGAACAGACGGGCCCCGGCACGCCAGCCCACGGTCACCCTGACCTAGGTTACAACGCGAGAGAGGGACAGTCACCCAGGCCGTAGATACATGGTCACTCGCGAAGGCGGAAGTCTATCGCGTTAACACCTCCGGCAGTGCGCGCGCCGCCCACCGGAGGCGCGGTTACAGCCTCCGCCGCCCTACAGGCGAAGAGCACGCGCAACGCTCGCGGACTCCCTCCGCGGCCTCCTTCTGTAACATAACCGCCTCGAAGAAGGAGACCACCGCACGCCACGCACCTAAGCTCACCGTCATCGGCGCCACGACGACGGAGAGTGAAAGGTCCCGAACCACCACGCGACAAAGTACCCGGCGTTCGCGAGCCCAGGCCGGACATCCCTCCAGCGTGTGCTGCGCCGTATCCGGCCCAACCCGCAGTGATGACAACGCATCTCACTTTCCCGCCCGATACGACGCAGGTACACCC
>NW_016912038.1:0-226 GCF_001483705.2 Eufriesea mexicana
TATACATCCATCCATCCATACATCCATACATATATACATCGATACATCCATACATCCATACATCCACCCATCCCCACATCCATACATCCACACATCCATAAATCCATGCACCCATACATCCATCCAACCATACATAAATCCATACATACATCCATACATACCAGCATGCATACGTCCATATAAACATCCATATATACATCAATACATACATCCATGCATACATCCA
>NW_016912039.1:0-1015 GCF_001483705.2 Eufriesea mexicana
TGGATGTATGGATGTATGGATGTATATATGTATGGATGTATGGATGTATGGATGTACGTATGGAAGTATGTACGGATGTGCGGTTTTATGTATGTATGGCTGTATGGACCGATGGATGAATGGATGGGTGGACGTATGGATGGAATGGTGTATTGAAGGATGGACGTACGGACGGATGTATGTATGGAAGGATGGCTGTACGGAAGGATGGATGTATGCATGGATGTATGTATGGACGTTAGTATGGATGTGTGTATGTATGTATGTATGGATGTATGTATCGATGTATGTGCGGATGTATGGATGTATGTATATATGGTTGTATGGATGTATGGATGTATGGATGTATGGATGTATGTATCGATGTATGTATGGATGTATGGATGTATGTATGTATGGTTGTATGGATGTATGGATGTATGGATGTATGGGTGTAGGGATACATGGATGTATGTTTGGATGTATGTATGGATGTATGTATATATGGTTGTATGGATGTATGGATGTATGGATGTATGGGTGTAGGGATACATGTATGCATGTTTGGATGTATGTATGGATGAGTGTATGGTTGTATGCATGTATGTATGGATGTATGTATGTATGGTTGTATGGATGTATGGATGCTTGGATGTCGGGATGTATGTATATATGTATGTATGGATGTACGAACGTATGTATGTATGGATGTATGGAAGAATAGATGAATGGATTTCTGTATGGTTGTTTTAACGGATGGATGGGTGGAACGATGGATGTATGGATGAATGTATGAATGTATATATCTATGGTTTTATGGATGGATGGATGTATCGATGGATGGAAGTACGGATGGATGGATTTATGGATATATTTATGTGTGTATGTATGGTTGGATGGATGGATGGATGTATGCACGGAAGAACGTATGGATGAATGTGTAGATGTATGTATGGATGCAGTGGATGGATGTATGCACGGAAGAACGTATGGATGAATGTGTAGATGTATGCATGGATGCATGAATGGATGGATG